>NW_027248489.1:242500-412100 GCF_031021105.1 Erythrolamprus reginae | reverse complement strand
GAGAGAAATGGAAAAAGAAAGAGAGATTGCAGGAGAGAGAAGAAGACAAAGAAAGAATGAAAGGAAGGAAGGAAGGAAGGGAGAAAGACATTAGAAAGAGAGAGAGCAGGAAAGAGAGCAGAAAGCAAGAAAGCAAGAAAGCAAAAGAGCAGGAGAGAGAGCAAGAGACAGAAAAGGGAGCGAGAGAGAGAGTGTGGGAGAGGGAGAGACAGAAGGGAAGTGAGAGAGAGAAGAGAGAATTTCTCCCATCGCTGATTCCCCAGCACTGAAGAAAATCATTGTTCTCTCAGCTGCTGTGAGCATTCAATAAAAATCCCCCCCTCCAGGCACCTGTGGGGTGAAGAGAGTCAATTATGGAAGGGGACCTTTGTTTCCAGAGTCATAAAAGAGGAGAATGAGAATAAATCCTCTCTCTACGCCCACTGCAATCCCAACACTTCTCTCGGATTCCAGGCTGAATCATTTTTGAAGCCTTTGCCAATTTGGGCATAAGGATCCTTTTCATACACCAGGCTGGGCATCTACTGCCCCTTTATGACCTGTGGACTTCAGCTCCCATTTCATGAGTAACCGAGTCAGAAAGGGACCCAGGAGGTCTTCTAGTCCAACCCCCTGCTCAGACAGGAGACGCTATACCAGTGGTGGTGAACCTTTTTTTGGTCCGTCTGCCAAAAGGGGGTGCCCACGCCCACACCACTTTCCTCCCCCCTGTGCATGCGCAACCCCCTCCTCCGCATTGCCCCCACGCATGTCCACAGGCAGTAATGGGCAGCCAAAATTTTAATTGCCACACTGTGGGTGTGGCTTATTTTGTGGGTGTGGCTTCATGGTTTCAGAGGTGTTTTTCATAGGAAAGTGAACCCAAGAACAAGGGGGCACAATCTGAGGTTAGTTGGGGGAAAGATCAGAAGCAACGTTTGAAAATATTATTTGACTGAAAGAGTAGTAGATCCTTGGAACAAACTTCCAGCAGACGTGGTTGGTAAATCCACAGAAACTCAATTTACTGGAGCTGGGGTGGTGCAACAAGTAAGAGTACTGTACTGCAGGCCATTGAAGCTGACTCTAGATCTGTAGGTCAGTGGTTCAAATCTCACCACCGACTCAAGGTTGACATGTGAGCAGTGACTCCCGGTCCAAATAGGGCCGCAATTGGTGCACCAGGCGAACCTGGGCAAACGCCCCCCCTCGCCACAGCTGAAAGATGTTTCTCTAATGTGAGCTGTGGATCGAGGAGGACGCCCAAGTTGCGGACCCTCTCCGAGGGGGTCAATAATTCCCCCCCCCCCCAGGGTAATGGAGGGACAGATGGAATTGCCCTTGGGAGGCAAAACCCACAGCCACTCCGTCTTATCCGGGTTGAGCTTGAGTCTGTTGACACCCATCCAGACCCCAACAGCCTCCAGGCACCGGCACATCACTTCCACTGCTTCGCCGACTGGACAAGGGGTGGAGATGTAAAGCTGGGTATCATCTGCATACTGATGATACTTCACCCCATGCCCTTGGATGATCTCACCCAGCGGTTTCATGTAGATATTAAATAGTAGGGGGGAGAGGACCGACCCCTGAGGCACCCCACAAGGGAGTAACCTAGAGGTCGACCTCTGACCCCCCACTAAAACCGACTGCGACCGACCAGAGAGGTAGGAAGAGAACCACTGAAGGACAGTGCCTCCCACTCCCAACCCCTCCAGCCGGCGCAGAAGGATACCATGGTCGATGGTATCGAAAGCCGCTGAGAGGTCAAGAAGCACCAGGACAGAGGATAAACCCCTGTCACGGGCCCGCCAGAGATCATCCATCAGCGCGAACAAAGCAGTTTCCGTGCTGTAGCCGGGCCTGAATCCTGACTGCTGAGGACCTAGATAATCGGCTTCTTCCAAGGACCGCTGGAGCTGGAGCGCCACCACCTTCTCAACAACCTTCCCCATAAAGGGAAGGTTGGAGACTGGTCGATAGTTGTTGAGAATGGCTGGGTCCAGGGAAGGCTTCTTGAGGAGGGGGCGCCCCTCCCCAAAGAAGCGTTGACAATCTCCTGGACCCAGCTCCGTGTCACCTCCCTGCTGGCCGAAACCAGCCAGGAAGGACACGGATGCAGTAAACAGGTGGCGGAACTCACAGCTCCAATGGCCTTGTCCACTTCATCAGGTGTCACCAGATCAAACTCTCCCCAGACAGGTGGACAAGTACGTGCCCCAGTCACCTCAACTGACTCGTTGTCAGTCGACTCTGTATTCCAATTGGAGTCGAGGTCCGCTCGGATCCGAGCGATTTTATCAGCGAAAAACGTGTGAAAATCCTCGGCACTACTCTGCAAGGGCTCCCCAACTCCCCCCTGATTAAGAAGGGAGCGGGTCACCCTAAACAGAGCGGCCGGGCGGGATTCCGCTGATGCAATCAAGGCGGAATGATACGCGCATCTTGCCGCCTTGAGCGCCACTTTGTAAGTCTTAACATGTGCTCTTACAAGTGTTCGATTGGATTCGGACTTACTCTTCCTCCATCGCTTCTCTAGACGTCTCTTCTGGCGTTTCAACTCCCGGAGCTCCTCGTTGAACCATGGAGCTCTACGGGGGTCTAGTGCCGCGGCGAGGTCGCAACGGCGCAATTCGGTCAAGAGCCTCCACTGCAGCCTTGTTCCAGGCCTCAGCCAGAGACTCTGCCGAACTGTGTACGAGTGTATCTGGAATAACCCCAAGCGCCGTCTGAAAGCCCTCTGGATCCATCAGGCGTCTGGGGTGGAACATCTTCATTGGTTCCGCCTCCCTGCGGGGAAGGATTGGAGCCAGGAAGTCAAGCCACAGTAGAAAATGGTCTGACCATGACAAAGGCAACACTTCTAAGCCCCTTAGTCTCAGACCATTATTCAGTTGCTCAGAGAGGAATACCATGTCGGGTGCATGCCCCCCCTCGTGAGTCGGACCCTGTACTACTTGGGTCAGGTCCATGGCTGTCATGGTGGCCATGAACTCCTGTGCCAATCCAGAGGTTTCACCGAGCGACGGCAGGTTAAAGTCCCCCAAGACAATAAGTCTGGGGAACCCCACCGCCAACCCGGCTACCTCCTCGAGTAGCACAGGCAGGGCTTGTGACACGCAGCTGGGAGGCAGGTACGTGAGAAACAAGCCCACTTGGACCCCTAAGTCCAACTTCACCAGGAGGGACTCTCAGCCCGCAATCTCTGGAGCAACGAGTCTACGCAAGCCAAGGCTCTCCCTGGCTATAGTAGCCACTCCCCCCCCCCTTCCCTGGGGTTGAGGCTGATGCCATATCTGAAACCTGGCTGGGCAAATTTCAGAGAGAGGAACTCCTCCCTCTGGGCCCAGCCAGGTTTCAGTAACACATGCCAGGTCGGCCTCCTCATCCAGGATCAGATCCCGGATGAGGAGAGCTTTATTTATCACCGACCTGGCATTGAGTAGCAGCAGCTTGAGCCCAGGGCCAGAATTACACTCATCACCAGCACCCAGGATTGGGTTCACAGAGCCGGAACAAGGAATCGTTATTAAGCAACGATCTCTCGTTCCCCTGGAACGGCTAGCTCTGTGGCCCCCGCCATATTTGCCTCTCCCCAGCAGGACCGGAATATTCCGACCCTCTACCACCTCAGATATCGGTGCCCCCTCCCCTCCTGCCTCTCCAGTGTCAGGTAGGCTAATCAAATCATTCATACCATTTCCATTTATTTCATCCATACCAAAATTCCACCCAGGCCACCCATAACAATAATTCATTTCATACATATCATCATACCCACCCCAATAATTCATTAGTTTTAAAAAACCCTTCTAAACTTAAGTTTGAATCTGTTGCGTGCTCTTGTGTTGTTGCGGTTGAAGCTGAAGTAGTCATTGACCGGTAGGACGTTGCAGCATATGATCTTGTGGGCAATACTCAAATCATGTTTTAGGTGCCGTAGTTCTAGGCTTTCTAGGGCCAGGATTGTTAGTCTATTTTCGTAGTCAATAGCTTGACTCCCTCTTCTTTGACATGATAAATGGTCTCCTGCTTGAGCAAGGGGGTTGGCTAGAAGACCTCCAACTGTTTTCCTTCTCATGAAATCCCTCCAAGAGTTAAATGTCCACTAAACAGGATTAGCCACAAATGTGGAGGGCTAACTTCTTCCATTGTTCCCAGCAGGGACAAAAGGTCTCAGAGGCAAAAGGCTAAATTTGCCCGAAGCTTGAAACGAGCAGGAATGAAGGAGGCTCCCACAGAGTTATGAAAACATGCCTTTGCCTCCACATCCCTCCCCTGGGCCAGCAGCCGCGCAGACCCCAATTTTTCCTAAGGCATTCCCTGACCTTGAGATCAGTGGGGAGGGTCCACGGGGGTCTACGGGTCAAGAGCCGAGCACAAGGAGAAAGCAGAATAATCCACATTCCATCTCGTTTCCTCCTTTGCTATTTAAATCCTTTTAAGAACCAAATTAAAACTGGGAGGTCGGCTTACACAATCAGATGGAAAGCGAGCAGTTCATATTTATTTTTTGGGGGAGGGGGAGAAGAGGGGGGTGTCTGTTAGAGGGGGGGGAACCTTGGATCGCGTTCACACAACATGTTGAACCAGGTCAAGGAAAGTTAATTTTATTTTATTTTATTTATTATAAATAAAGAGGTAGGGAAGGGAAGTAGAATGCTTGGCTGCATAGCTAGAGGTATAACAAGCAGGAAGAGAGAAATTGTGATCCCGCGGTAGAGAGCGCTGGTGAGACCACATTTGGAATACAGTAATACTGTGTCCAGTTCTGGAGACCTCACCTACAAAAAGATATGGATAAAATTGAACGGGTCCAAGGACGGGCTACAAGAATGGTGGAAGGTCTTAAGCATAAAACGTATCAGGAAAGACTTCATGAACTCAATCTGTCTAGTCTGGAGGACAGAACGGAAAGGGGGGACATGATCGAAACATTTAAATATGTGAAAGGTTTAATAAGGTTCAGGAGGGAAGTGTTTTTAATAGGAAAGTGAACCCAAGAACAAGGGAACACAATCTGAGGTTAGTTGGGAAAAAGATCAGAACGTGAGAAAATATTATTTTACTGAAAGAGTAGTAGATGCTTGGAACAAACCTCCAGCAGATGTGATTGGTAAATACACAGTAACTGAATTTAAACATGCGTGGTATAAACATATATCCATCCTAAGATAAAATACAGGAAATAGTATAAGGGAAGACTAGATGGACCATGAGGTCTTTTTCTGCAGTCAATCTTCTATGTTTCTATGTTTCTATTAGATTTATATGCTGCCCTACTTCTCACGGACTCAGGACGGTTTACAAAAATGAATAGAATTGAATAGAATAGAATAGAATAGAATTCTTTATTGGCCAAGTGTGATTGGGCACACAAGGAATTTGTCTTGGTGCAGATGCTCTCAGTGTACATAAAAGAAAATATACATTTAGAAATATAGAAGATTGACGACAGAAAAAGACCTCATGGTCCATCTAGTCTGCCCTTATACTATTTCCTGTGTTTTATCTTAGGATGGATATATGTTTATCCCAGGCATGTTTAAATTCAGTTACTGTGCATTTACCAACCACGTCAGCTGGAAGTTTCTTCCAAGCATCTACTACTCTTTCAGGAAAATCATATTTTCTCACGTTGCTTCTGATCTTTCCTCCAACTAACCTCAGGTTGGCCCCCCTTGTTCTTGGGTTCACTTTCCTATTGAAAACACTTCCCTCCTGAACCTTATTTAACCATTTAACATATTTAAATGTTTCGATCGTGTCCCCCCTTTCCCTTCTGTCCTCCAGACTATACAGATGGAGTTCATGAAGTCTTTCCTGATAAGTTTGTCAAGAATCATGAGGTAATGATTGTCATAGGGGTCAAATAAGTAATGAAGAAACAATATTGATAAAAATCTTAAGGATACAAGCAACCAGTTCCACTCATACAGTCCAAAATGGGAGGAGATGGGTGATAGGAATGATGAGAAAAAACTAGTAGTAATAGTAGTGCAGACTTAGTAAATAGTTTGACAGTGTTGAGGGAATTATTTGTTTAGCAAAGTGATGGCGTTTGGGAAAAAACAGTTCTTGTGTCTAGTTGTCTTGGTGTGCAGTGCTTTTTAGTGACATTTTGAGGGTAGGAGTTGAAACAGTTTGTGTCCAGGATGTGAGGGGTCAGTAAATATTTTCACCTCCCTCTTTTTGATTCGTGCAGTATACAGAGTCAAAAAGACTTGTGCCAGCATAGATGTGTTTTCAACGCCTTTTGAAAGGCGAGGAGAGGGGTGGTGGTATGAATCTCTGGAGGGGGGAGTTGGTTCCATAGGACTGGGGCCGCAACAGAGAAGGCCCTTCCCCACCAGTTGTCATTGTTTGACCCAGAGAAGGCCCACTCTGTGCAACTATTATTATTATTATTATTTATTAGATTTGTATGCCACCCCTCTCTGAAGACTCGGTCCAATGCCATATAGAGCTTTATAGGTGATAAGCAACACCTTGAATTGCGTTCGGAGACTTATCAGCAACCACTGCAGATCTGTGCCTGCAAAGAGGGTAAAAGAACCCAAATGGTGGAGTCCGGTGGATGGGCAGAGCCTCACACTCCCTATGCGACCAGCTTTCCGATGACTGACAGGCACGAGTGAACCAGGAGGATTTCATCCCTGGGTGGGAGGGAAACACCCTGTAGCCAAGAAGGCTCCAAACCCCATTTGCAGCACTCAGGTGTGTTCTGGGCACAGCCCTTGGAGCGAACCCACCCACTCAACAGTCCCTTATTTCATTGTAAAATCAAACTCTTTATAAATAAAAGCACACACAACGAAAAGCAGATTGAACGGCAAGAAAAAGGAAATTATTTTTCTCTCTCCAGAGCTAAGCATCAACAACGTCTTGGAAAGGCGGCCAAACTCAGCCTAATTGACATTCCTTAGATCAGTGTTTCCCAACCTTTTTTGAGCCGCGGCACATTATTCATATTTTCAAAATCCTGGGGAACATTGAAAGGGGGGGGGGGGCGGGAGGGCGGGCTAAAGAAAACTTTGGACAAAAAAACCCTCTCTCTTCCTCCCTTTCGCTCTATTTCTCCCTCTTTCTCTCTTTTCCTTCCTTCCCTTCTTTCTCTCCATCCCTCTTTCTTTCTTCCTCTCTTTTTTGCTCTCTTTCTCTCTCCCTCCTTCCCTTCCTCTATGTCTTTCTCTCTCCCTTGCTCTCTCTCTCTCTTGCTATCTCTTTCTTGCTTTTTTCTCTTTCTTGCTCTCTCTCTCTCTTTCACTGTCTCTTGCTATATGTCTCTTTCTTTCTCCTTGCCTCTCTTGCTATCTCTCTTTTTTTCTCTCTCTTTCTCTCTTTCTCTCCCTGTCTCTCTTGCTATGTCTTTCTTTCTCTTTCTCTCTCTCTGCCTCTCTTGCTATGTCTCTCTTTCTCTCTCTATCTCTCTTTCTCTGCCTCTCTTGCTGTCTCTCTTTCTCGCTCTGTCTCTCTTTCTCTGCCTCTCTTGCTATGTCTCTCTTTCTCTCTCTCTCTGCCTCTCTTATATGTCTCTCTTTCTTTCTCTCTCTCTCTCAGCTGACTGCAAGCGGGAGCCCTGACGGCATCAGCTGGATGTGCTGCTCGACACCGTATATGCCAGGCCCGCAGCGCCAGCATGTACGACGTCCAGCAGCACGTCCAACCGCCACTGTCAGGGCTCCTGCTTGCAGTCAGCTGAGAGAGAGAGAGAGAGAGAGCTCCCTCTCGCCGCCGCCGCCTGGAGCTCCCTCTCGCCGCCGCCATCTCCCGCGACTGCCTACGGCCGCTGCAGCCACCACCCCCTCCCACCGCCAGTGCCCTCTCGCCGGGCCACAAAGGACACTTGCCGCCGACGCCAGGGAAGCTCCAGCTGGGCGGGGCGCTGCCGGTGCCTCCGTCCTGGGGCTCCCACTCGCAGCTGTCCCCTGGCTCCTGCCTGATGCCGTGGTTTCTGGCGCTCTCCTGCTGGGCCCCAAAGAAGGAAGGCGGGAAAAAGGCACGAAGAATGAAGCTCTCCATCTTCCTGCCTTCCTTCATTGGGGCCCAGCAGGAGAGCGCCGAAAACCGTGGCATCAAGCAGGAGCCGGGGGACAGCTGCGAGCGGGAGCTCCAGGTTGGCACCGGCAGCGCCTCGCCCAGCTGGAGCTTCCCTAGAAGCTTCGCGGCACACCTGGCCGTGTCTCGCGGCACACCAGTGTGTCGCGGCACACCAGTTGGGAAACGCTGCCTTAGATAACAAGTCCATTTATCATTTAAGCATATGAATCAGCTGGCCAAAGTCCCAAGCAAAAATCCTCCACCAGGGAATGTCCTTTATTGAGGCAGAAATCATGGTTTTGAAGCCTTGTTCAAGCGCACCCCCATCCTGCAACCTCTTCCATTGAGCGACATTGAAGCCCCACACCAAATTACCCCAAATCCTTTGCTTTTGTGTTGCAGTATAGCATAATGTTAGAATAGGATTGTATTATAATTATATATAGCTGGACCTCTAGCATAAAAATGCTCTGCTTATTATAATCCAGGACAGGAGGGCACTAAACTTGCCTACTCTGCATTCCTGGCAATTACAACAAGGAAACAAAAGGGCTCAATAAACATCTTACTAATAAACAAAGTTTACATCACTCCGGACAGGACGTTATAGGATCAAAGGGGGAGATTTACATTGCCTGAAGCATACAGAGGGTGATTAAGGAAGATTAGTTGTGATAAGGCAGAAGGCTTCAGAGAAATTAGGTGTGAGAAACATCTGCTTTTAGGAAGAGTTTCTAGGAAATTGTTTTGTGATATCTGTGGGAAAAGGAAGAACTCAAAGATATGTTTGAAGTTATGTTATTGGATGTATCACTTGACATGTATGTGTAATTATCCCCATTTCCTTATGTTCCCAAATAAGAAGAGGTACATGGCTCTATACCGTGTCACTTCACCCAGAGAGAGAATGTGTCCAAGTTTTCTTTCTAGGATTCACGTTCGTGAGTGACCCCACACTGCTGGGTTGCACTTAGCCCCTTTTGAGGACATTGTCTTCACTAGGGACTTTGACAGCATCCATACTTTTGTACTGCTTGGATGTGACATCACACTTCAAAGAGGCGAAGACTGTAAGCTAATACCTTTTACTAAGTAACTCCTCTTGCCTTCTCAACAATTTTCAATAGCGAGGGCAGTGAAAGGCTACCAAAATTTTTACTACCACACTGTGGGTCTGGCTTATGCATTTTCCTTCAAGCTTATGCTCTGGGGTGGAACGCCATTTTCACTACCCCTACCCCTCATCCGGGCAGTAGCCCACCCCTGAGCGAGGGTCTATCCACTGACTCTCCACTCTCATGTCTTCTTCATCCTCTGACTGGGACCACTCCCCCATTGTCACATCAGCCCCCTCTAGTGGTTTCTCGGGTTCGCTCAGGTCACTTTCTCCCTCGCTCCCACTCTCTGCATCAGCTGGCAACTCCCCCGGCCCAGGGTATCCAGAGGGGCCTGGCTCATCCTCTGCGGAATCTGACATGACCCGAGGTGGACAAGGAGCAGTCACAACAATGAGACTCTAAGGACACAGATCAACCTCCAACCAGCCTCAATGACTTGCTAAAAGGATGCAAATGACCAGTTCTGTCTGCAAGGACTATCAATCCTTCCATTCCCCACCATAAAGTCAGAGCTGAAGGAGCTTCTTGGATGAGAAGTGAAATGTCTTGAAAGAAAAACAAGGAAGTCCAGTTGCCTCTTGACAAAAGCAACTTTGGGACAACCGTGACCTGGATGGTGGAGAATCTCCATAGATATCCCTGCTCTTTGGGATGGACAGCTTTGGAATGATGTAGGAGTAGGAAGGGATTTCCAAAGTGTGTGTGTGGGTGTTGTGGTTAGCTCTGCCCCAAGGACTGTGGATGTGGGGGAGACATCCACATGCTGCAGGCCTGTTTTGCCCCCGGTGGAATCTGATGATGAAGGCTCCTCTGACCAAGAAGACATGAGTGACAGGGAGGAGGAGAGTGTGGCAGACAGCTCAGAAGGAGATCAATTCTCTAGCTCCTCCTTGGATTCAGAACAAGAGTTAATGATACAGCCACGCATGCGGAGAGCGATGCATAGGCAACAACAACTGAGAGATTATTATCAAAGAAAATGAGGTCACCTGTGGTTGGGTGCGGCTGTGGTAATTAGTGAGGCTGCTATAAAGAGCAGCCTGTAGGTTTGGCCATTGTGGAGGATTATCTGATCATTGTGTTTTGTGACTGCTTTACTGACTTTGACCTTTTGTGTGCTGATTTTTCCCCGCTTTGAAACTAAACCAGAGCAGTGTGTTTCACTTTGTGAAAGAAGAAGGACTGTGAATTGCCTCACAGCTGCAAGCTAAGTATCTCAGAACTGATAAGGGACTTGTACCAATTACCAGTTTGTTTGGAGACGAGTGCTCTTTGCTATACCAAAAGAGGGCTTGGTTTAAGTGACTTTTCATTATAAAGAACATTGCTTTGAATTTTCAAACGTGTGTGTGTCTGAAATTTGTATCTGTGCATTTTTGGGAGGAGTGTACCAGAGAGCCCGACAGAACAGTGGGGGGAATGGCAGACTACAGGAACCGTTTGCAGCACTCAGATGGCCTCAACAACACTCTAAAAGAATGTAAATGACCAGCTGTCTGAAGGTAACAGATTGACAGGGTTGGAAGGGACCTTGCAGGCCATCTAGTCCAACCACCTGCCCAAGTAGGAGACCCTACATCTGCCTCTACCTAGGATCGAACTCACAAACTCCGGATTTATTTATTTATTTATTCAATTTTTATGCCGCCCTTCTCCTTAGACTCAGGGCGGCTTACAACATGTTAGCAATAGCACTTTTTAACAGAGCCAGCCTATTGCCCCCACAATCCGGGTCCTCATTTTACCCACCTCGGAAGGATGGAAGGCTGAGTCAACCTTGAGCCGGTGATGAGATTTGAACCGCTGACCTTCAGATCTACAAGTCAGCTTCAGTGGCCTGCAGTACAACACTCTACCTGCTGCGCCACCCCGGATTGTGAGGCAAGAGCCCCAACTCTAGGCCAATGCAAGAAAATAGAAACACTTCTATCCAGGCAAAACTGAGGGAGCTTCTTGGATGAGAAGCAAAATGTTGCTGAAGAAAAACAAGTCCAGTTGGCTCTTGAAAAAGCACCTTTGGGACCCATAGGTTTCAGCTAGAACTCTCCATGGTGCTGAATCAATCACCTGTCTTCTGCTCTCAGGATACCATGAGTACAAGGAGAAGAGAAGAGAAAATATGGAATGGAATGGAAGGGAAGAGAAGAGAAGAGAAAGGAAGGGAAGAGAAGAGGAAAATATGGAATGGAATGGAAGGGAAGGGAAGAGAAGAGAAGAGAAAGGAAGGGAAGAGAAGAGGAAAATATGGAAGGGAATGGAAGGGAAGAGAAGAGAAGAGAAAGGAAGAGAAGAGAAGAGGAAAATATGGAATGGAAGCGAATGGAAGGGAAGAGAAGAGAAGAGAAAGGAAGGGAAGAGAAGAGGAAAATATGGAATGGAAGGGAAGAGAAGAGAAGAGAAGAGAAAGGAAGGGAAGAGAAGAGGAAAATATGGAATGGAATGGAAGGGAAGAGAAGAGAAGAGAAAGGAAGGGAAGAGAAGAGAAAATATGGAATGGAATGGAAGGGAAGAGAAGAGAAGAGAAAGGAAGGGAAGAGAAGAGGAAAATATGGAATGGAATGGAAGGGAAGGGAAGAGAAGAGAAGAGAAAGGAAGGGAAGAGAAGAGGAAAATATGGAAGGGAATGGAAGGGAAGAGAAGAGAAGAGAAAGGAAGAGAAGAGAAGAGGAAAATATGGAATGGAAGCGAATGGAAGGGAAGAGAAGAGAAGAGAAAGGAAGGGAAGAGAAGAGGAAAATATGGAATGGAAGGGAAGAGAAGAGAAGAGAAAGGAAGGGAAGAGAAGAGGAAAATATGGAAGGGAATGGAAGGGAAGGGAAGGGCAGAGAAGAGAAGAGAAAGGAAGGCAAGAGAAGAGAAAACATGGAATGGAATAGAATAGAATAGAATTCTTTATTGGCTACGTGCGATAGGACACACAAGGAATGTGTCATTGGTGCATACACTCTCAGTGTACATAAAATAAAATATACATTTCTCAAGAATCATGAAGTACAACAATGATTGTCATAGAGTTCAAATAAGCACTCTAAATCTCTACATACAGTATCTCTATGTCTGTCTGTCTGTCTTTGTTTATCTGTGTCACTTATTTCTACATATCACCGTTCTTTCTTTCTTTCTTTCTTTCTTTCTTTCTTCCTATCTATCTATCCATCCATCCATCCATCCATCCAACTATCTATCTATCTATCTATCTATCTATCTATCTATCTATCTATCTATCTATCTATCTATCTATCTACCTACCTACCTACCTACCTACCTACCTACCTATCATCTATCTATCATCTACCTACCTCCATCCATCCATCCATCCATCTATCTCTCTGTCTATCTTTTTCTCTATATATATATATATCCCTCTATCATGTATCTCAATTCTGTATCTCTTTCTATGCATCTCTCTCTCTCTTTTATCTATCTGTGTATCTATGTCTCTCTCTCTCTCTCTCTCTCTCCAGCTTTCCTTTTATTTTTCTTCTTGGTTCATCTTCCTTGCTGACTTTGCTTTCCTTTCATCCCTCGGAGATGCCCGGCTGACCCCGGATTCCAGACCTCCTCCCCTCCCTTCAGAAAGACTGGGGGGGCCCACGGCATTTCTGCTTGACCCTCCACCCCCTCCCTCCCCACCGCCTTCCTCCCACCACCCAACCTTTGAGCCCAAAGAGAAGGAAGGAGAAAAAAAAATATCTCCCATCGCAGGAGGAGCCTCTTGGTGGGGGCGGGGGGGGGGAAGAGGAGGAGGGGGCTGGGGCAGGGATTTAACCCCACATTTCCCCCTGGGGCAGCGAACTGAATGATGGAATGTGAACCTCTCCCCCTTTCCATTAGCAGATGGAGGCGCTCTGGAAATTGCATTCCTCCCCCCTTCCTGCCCAAAGGGGAGGATTTGCAGAAAGGGCTTTGTGCTCAGTGATGGATGCCAGCAGGTGTGGGATGTGGCAGGGCCATTACGGGCTCACCTGCGGAGAAGGTTCACCTTCAGCCCAGACCTCCAGACCTGCCACTCCGAACAATGGCTGAACAGCGGTCGATAGGCAAGCGACGGCAGTGGTAATCCTAGGGACCGAATTTCCCAAATGAGTTTTTCCCCCACTGAACGAGCTTCAGATAAGAGGGTAGAACAAGAAGCGACGGGTGGAAACTAAACAAGGAGAGAAGCAACGTAGAACGAAGGAGAAATTTCCTGACAGTTAAAACAATTAATCAGTGGAACAACTGGCCTCCAGAAGTTGTGAATGCTCCAACACTGGAAGTGTTTAAGAAGATGTTGGATAATGATTTGTCTGAAGTAGTGTAGGGTTTCCTGCCTAAGCAGGGGGTTGGACTAGAAGACCTCCAAGGTCCCTTCCAACTCTGTTGTTGTTGTTATCATCATCATCATCATCATTATTTTTATTATTATTATTATTACAATTGGGCAGAAATGTACCACCAAGCCCAATGTTTCTGCTGATACTAATACTAATTATTTTATTATTATTATTATTATTATTATTATTATTATTATTATTATTATTATTATTTATTAGATTTGTATGCCACCCCTTTCCGTGGATTAATACTACTAATAATATAAATCATAATAATAATATTAATATTAATACTAATACCAACAAAAACATCATCATCAACAACAATAGAGTTGTAAGGGACCTTGGAGGCCTTCTAGTCCAACCCCCTGCTTAGGCAGGAAACCCTACACTACTTCAGACAGATGGTTATCCAACATCTGCTTAAAAACATCCAGTGTTGGAGCATTCACAACTTCTGGAGGCAAGCTGTTCCCCTGATTAATTGTTCTAACTCTCTGGACATTTCCCCTTAGATCTAAGTTGCTTCTCTCCTTGTTTAGTTTCCACCCATTGCTTCTTGTTCTACCCTCAGGTGCTTTGGAGAATAGCCTGACTCCCTCTTCTTTGTGGCAACGCCTGAGATATTGGAAGGCTGCTATCATGTCTCCCCTGGTCCTTCTTTTCGTTAAACTAGCCATGCCCAGTTCCTGCAACCGTTCTTCATATATTTTATCCTTCAGTCCCCTAATAATTTTTGTCACTCTTCTCTGCACTTTTTCTAGAGTCTGAACATCCTTTTTGCATTGTGGCGACCAAAACTGAACGCAGGATTCCAAGTGTGGCCTGACCAAGGCCTTATAAAGTGGTATTAACAGTTTGCGTGATCTTGATTCCATCCCTCTGTTAATGCAGCCTAGAACTGTGTTGGCTTTTTTGGCAGCTGCTGCACACGGCTGGGTTTTTTTAAAAAACAAACAAACAACTCTGGTAAATTCATGTTGTGTGTGTGTCTCTCCCCCCCCCCCCCCTTCTGTAGCTATGCAAGAGAGAAGGTATAAAAATACATTTCTGTGGTTATAACGGAGCAAGTGAGACGTGAAATCTAGGCTTACAATCTTCAGATCTCCCCTAAGGGACCAAGAGGTTTGCCCGTTGTTAAACAGGTTCCCCAGCTTTGAAGCCAATGTGGTAAAAAATAATAATAGAAAGTTGGGCTGGTTTGGTTTGACTCAGTAGCTGGGAGGAAACCGTAACGACTGAAATAACATAAGAGGAGTTTGGAGGAAGGCAGATCTACAGGGGAGAAAAGAGCCATACGAAGAAATCTAATGACAGGACACTGCAGAAAACATTACAGTGGAGTGGAGTGGAGTAGACCAGTGATTTTCAACCTTTTTTGAGCTGCGGCACATTTTTTACATTTACAAAACCATGGGGCACATTGGGGGGGGGGGGGGCGCTAAAAAAAGTTTGGACAAAAAAATTCTCTCTCTTCCTCCCTTTCGCTCTATTTCTCTCTCCCTCATTTTTCTCTCTCTCTCCATCCCTCTTTCTCTCTCTCTTCCTTCTTTCCTCTTTTTTGCTCTTTCTCTCTCCCTCCCTACTTCCCTCTATGTCTTTCTCTGTCTCTCTCTCTTGCTTTCTTTCTTTCTCTCTCTTGCTCTCTCTTGCTTTCTTTCTCTCTTGTTCTTTCTCTCTCTCTTGCTTGCTTTCTCTCTTGTTTTCTTTTTCTCTCTCTCTCTTGCTCTTTCTTTCTCTTGTTTTCTTGCTCTCTCTGAGCTTCGCGGCACACCTCACCATGTCTCGCGGCACACTAGTGTGCCATGGCACACTGGTTGAAAAACACTGGAGTAGACAAATTGGGGTAGAGTGGAGTGGAGAGTGAAGTGGAGTAGAATGGAGTGGAGTGGAGTGGAGTGGAGTAGAGTAGAGTAGAGTAGAGTAACCGGGATGGAGTGGAGTGGAATAGCATAGCGTAGCATAGCATAGCATAGAGTAGAGTATAGGGGAGGGTCGAGTAGGATAGGATAGGGTAGGGTTGGAATGGACCTTGGCTTGTAGGTCTTCTAGTCTACCCTCTATTCTGCCGCACGAATCCCAGCGACCAGTTAGGTCCCACAGAGTTGGCCTTCTCCGGGTCCCGTCAACTAAACAATGTCATTTGGCGGGACCCAGGGGAAGAGCCTTCTCTGTGGCGGCCCCGACCCTTTGGAACCAACTCCCCCCAGATATCAGAGTTGTGCCCACCCTCCTAGCCTTTCGTAAGCTCCTTAAAACCCACCTCTGTCGTCAGGCATGGGGGAATTGACATGTTCCTCCCCCTAGGCTTATAAAATTTATGCATGGTACGCTAGTGTGTATTATTGGTTTTAATTTGTGGTGTTTTCTAAATTAACTTAAATATTAGATTTGTTTTACATTGCATTGTTATTGCTGTGAGTCGCCCCGAGTCTGCGGAGAGGGGCAGCATACAAATCTGATTAAACTTAAACTATTCAAGCAGGAAACTCTATTCCAGACAGATGGTAATAATGATAATTAACAACAACAACAACAACAACAGAGTTGGAAAGGACCTTGGAGGTCTTCTAGTCCACCACCACCCCCGCTTGGGCAGGAAACCGTACACTACTTCAGACAGATGGTTATCCAACATCTGTTTAAAAACTTCCAGAGTTGGGGCATTCACAACTTCTGGAGGGAAGCTGTTCCACTAATGTATTGTTCTAACTATCAGGAAATTTCTCCATAGTTCTAAGTTACTTTGCTCCTTGTTTAGTTTCCACCCATTGCTTCTTGTTCTACCCTCAGGTGCTTTGTCGCCGTTGTGAGCCGCCCCGAGTCTGCGGATAGAGCGGCATACAAATCTAATAAATAATAATAATAATAACAATCTGAGGTTAGTTGGGGGAAAGATCAGAAGCAACATGAGAAAATATTATTTGACTGAAAGAGTAGTAGATGCTTGGAACCAACTTCCATCAGACATGGTTGGTAAATCCACAGTAACCGAATTTAAACAAGACTGGGATAAAACATATATTTATTTATTTTTGTTTGTTTGTTTACTTACTTACTTACTTATTTACTTACTTGTTATTTATTTATTTATTTAGCTAGCTAGCTAGCTAGCTAGCTAGTTAGTTAGCTAATTACTTAGTCCAAAATATAATGAAGGTTACAGAAGACGGGCTACAAGAATAGTGGAAGGTCGTAAGCATAAAACGTATCAGGAAAGACTTCATGAACTCAATCTGTATAGTCTGGAGGACAGAAGGAAAAGGGGGGGACATGATCAAAACATGTAAATATGTTAAAGGATTAAATAAGATTCAAGAAGGAAGTGTTTTTAATAGAAAAGTGAACACAAGAACACAATCTGAAGTTAGTTGAGGGAAAGATCAAAAGCAACATGAGAAAATATTATTTTACTGAAAGAGTAGTAGATGCTTGGAACAAACTTCCAGCAGACGTGGTTGGTAAATCCATAGTAACTGAATTTAAACATGCCTGGGATAAACATATATCCATCCTAAGATAAAAATACAGGAAATAGTATAAGGGCAGACTAGATGGACCATGAGGTCTTTTTCTGCCGTTAGTCTTCTATGTTTCTACAGAAGATATACATATAGTAAGTTTTATCAATGCAAGAATAGAAGAAAAGATATAGGGATAGAAGAAGGATTTACAAAGAAATATAGGAGAGACAGTAGGACAGGGGACAGAAGGCAGGCTGGTGCACTTATGCACGCCCCTTACTGACCTCTTAGGAATCTGGAGAGGTCAACCGTGGATAGACTAAGAGTAAAATTTTGGGGGGGGCAGGGGAAGACACTACGGAGTCAGGATATATCCATCCTAAGATCAAAATGCAGGAAATAACATAAGAATAGAATAGAATAGAATTTTTATTAGCCAAGTGAGATTGGACACACAAGGAATTTGTCTTGGTTCATATGCTCTCAGCGTACATAAAATAAAATATACATTTGTCAGGAATCATGTGGTACAACACTTAATGATTGTCATAGGGGTCAAATAAGCAATGAAGAAGCAATATTAATAAAAATCTTAGGATATAAGCAACAAGTTACAGTCATACAGTCAACATGGGAGGAAATGGGTGATAGAAGGATGAGAAAAGACTAGTAGAATAGAAGTGCAGATTTAGTAGAAAGGGGCAGACTAGATGGACCATGAGGCCTTTTTCTTGCTGTCAATATTCTATGTGTCTATGTTTCCTTGAAGCCATCCCATCAGAGCAGTGTTTTTCAATCAGTGTGCCGTGGCACACTAGTGTGCCGTGAGACATGGTCAGGTGTGTCGCGAAGCTCAGAGAGAGAAAGAAAAACAAGAGAGAGAGAGAGAAAGAAAGAAAGCAAGAGAGAAAGAAAACAAGAGAGAAAGAAAGAAAGCAAGAGAGAAAAAGAAAACAAGAGAGAAAGAAAACAAGAGAGAGAGAGAGAAAGAAAGAAAGAGAGAAAGAAAACAAGAGAGAAAAGCAAGAGAGAGAAGAAGAAGCAAGAGAGAAAAAGAAAACAAGAGAGAGAAAAAGAAAACAGAGAGAGAGAAAGAAAGAAAGAGAGAAGAAGAAAGAAACAAGAGAGAAAGCAAGAGAGAGAAAGCAAGAGAGAAAAAGAAAACGAGAGAGAAAAAGAAAGACAAGAGAGAGAGAGAAAGAAAGAACTAGAGAAAGAAAACAAGAGAGAAAGCAAAAGAGAGAGAGAAAGAAAGCAAGAGAGAGAGAAAGAAAACAAGAGAGAGAGAGAAAGAAAGAACTAGAGAAAGAAAACAAGAGAGAAAGAAAGCAAGAGAGAAAAAGAAAACAAGAGAGAGAAAAAGAAAACAAGAGAGAGAGAAAGAAAGAGAGAGAGAAAAAGAAAAGAGAAAGAAAGCAAGGGAAGAGGAGCAAGAGAGAGAGAGAGAAAGAGAGAGAAAGAGAGGGAGGGAAGGTGGGAGAGAGAAAGACATGGAGGGAGGGAGGGAGAAAGGGAGCAAAAAAGAAAGGAAGGAAGGAGAGAGAAAGAAAGAGGGATGGAGAGAGAAAAAGAAGAGAGAGAAAGAAGGAGGGAGGGAGAAATAGAGTGAAAGGGAGGAAGAGAAAAAAAAATTGGTCCAAACTTTTTTTAGCCCCCCCCCCCCCCCCCCCAACTCAATGTGCCCCAGGGTTTTGTAAATGTAAAAAATGTGCCCTGGTTCAAAAAAGGTTGAAAATCACTGCATCAGAGTCAGCCAAGGCCACTGCTGGACACCCCAGGAGTTTCCCTTCCACCGCAGGGAATTTGCATTTGAGCTCCTTCCCCTTTGTGGCGCTGGTGCTGCGGACGGGGAGCGTTGGCTTCCTGTCCTTTTCATCCATCTCCCCCTTCTCCCCAGCCAGACCCCCCCCCCCATCTTGGCTTTCAAAAAGCCTGTCTGCTTCCTCTCTTACAGGGAGGGGGGACTTTCCATGCTGGCAGGGAATAAGTCTCGGTCTATTTTTAAAGTGGAGACGAGGGGAGGGGGGGCCAAGAGGGGAAGGTGGCGTTGGGGGCAAAGAAAAGCCAGGGATTTTGTTTGGGTGCATCCGTAATGGGTTCCAGGCAGGGGTGGGCTGCTTCCCTGGACCAGGGAGCGAAAATGGAACTCCCCCTATCCTCTCCCTTCCCCCATCCTGGTCTACGGAGAGGGGCAGCATACAAATCCAATTAAATTTAAAAAAAAAAATACTTTCCACAATAGTCATTTCCCCCACAAATCTCAAACTGAGTTGATCCTGGTTAGCTCTTTTCGAGACCAAACTTTCTGAGACAAACCAAGAAAGGGATCTTGGGGTTTTGGTGGACAGCTCAAGGAAGAGTTGTAAACTTAATCCTACGTAGCTTCTGCTCTGGCAATCTCACACTACTTGCCAGAGCTTACAGAACTTTTGCCAGACCCATCCTCGAATACAGCTCATCTGTTTGGAACCCATATCGCATCTCAGACATCAACACCCTTGAAAATGTCCAAAGATACTTCACCAGAAGAGCCCTTCACTCCTCCACTCGAAATAGAATACCCTATGAGACTAGACCTTCAATCCTGGGCCTAGAAAGTTTAGAACTAAGACGCCTTAAACAAGATCTAAGTATTGCCCACAAGATCATATGCTGCAACGTCCTGCCTGTCGGCGACTACTGCAGCTTCAAACACAACAACACAAGAGCACACAACAGATTTAAACTTAATATTAACCGCTCCAAACTTGACTGTAAAAAATATGACTTCAGTAACCGAGTTGTTGAAGCGTGGAACTCATTACCGGACTCCATAGTGTCACCCCCCAAACTCCCCAACACTTTTCCCTTAGATTATCTACGGTTGACCTATCCAGATTCCTAAGAGGTCAGTAAGGGGCAAGTACAATTGCACTAGAGTGCCTTCCGTCCTGTCCTATTGCTCTCCTATATCTCCTATACCTTTCTTCTATTCCTATATCTCTTCTACTATTCTTTCATTGATATGTTCTATTACTATATCTTCTTTTCTATTCTTTCTTAGATATATTTTATCTCCTCTATAACCTTCATCATGTATTTTACTATGTGTATATAGATATATACCCACTAAAACCCTCATGGTGTATTGGACAAAATAAATAAACAAAAATAAATTAAATAAAGATATCAACCCAGTGCGCAGCAGCAGTAAAAAAAAGCAAATTCCATGCTTGGCAGGATTAGGAATGGAATGGAAAATAAGTCAGTAAGTATTGTATTGCCTCTGTACAAATCAATGGTGAGACCAACTTGGAGTACTGTGTACAGTTCTGGTCACCACACCTCCAGAAGGATATAAGGGAACTGGAAAAGGTGCAAAAAAGGGCAACAAGAATGATCAAGGAAATGGAGCCCCTCCCTTATGAAACCAGGTTGCAACACCTTGGTCTCTTCAGCCTTGAAAGACGGCGTTTAAGGAGTTACTTGATCGAAGCGTATAAAATCATGCATGGGATAGAAAAGGTGGATAGAGAAAAATTATTTTCTCTATCACACAATACTAGGATAATGGGGCCCTCCCTAAAGCTCACAGGTAAGAAAGTCAGGACAAATCAAGGGAAATATTTCTTCACCCAGAGGGTCCTTGGTTGATGGAATTCCATTCCAGAAGAGGTCGTAACAGCTGTCAGCATTGATAGCTTCAAGGCAGGATTAGACAGATTCATGGATGCCAAATGGTTATTGAAATGGATGTCCATGTGCCACCTCTATGTTGGTTGAGGCAGGCAGGAGACCCTTGAGTACCATTTGTTGGGGGTCAAGGGAAAGGGAGGGTCTGGTCTTCTCTTTCTGCTCAAGATCCCCATGGACAATTGGTGGGCCACTGTGTGACACAGAATGCTGGACTCGATGGGCTTTGGCCTGATTCAGCAGAGCTCTTCTTATGTTCTTATGTTCTAAGATCAACCAAGATTACCAGATGATCACCAGGTCATGTTTGGTTTTTTATATTAATGGGTTTTTAAATCATTTTTAGTATTTATTGGATTATTATTGTACATTGTTTTATTACTGTTGTTAGCTGCCGCGAGTCTTCGGGGAGGGGCGGCATACAAATCCAATAAATAAATAAATAAAAATAAAAGGTCTCTTGTTGATTTCTTTTTTCCCCTTCACTGAATAACACTTGAGCAAGTAAATGCATTTGCTCTGTAATCTAGGCATTTTTATTATTATTTTAAAACATTGTTTTATTTTTGGCTGGCGGGCTAAATGCAGAAGTAAAATTTTTCAAAGGGGAAAATGGCTTTAGCAATTGCGCGTAAGGTTCTTGCTGGCTTTGCAGAGATATTTCCGCTCAGTTACCCTCGCAGCAGCCTGGACTTTGTTCTTTCAAAATCTTTGCCCCTTCCAGCCAAATTTTATTCCAGAAAATCCAAATGTTCACCCTTTTGATTAGTGCAATGCTTCTTAAATAGTAGGGCGCCCCCTGGGGATGTGTGGAGGAATGCCAACGGGCGTGGAGCAATGCCAGGAGGGCTCGTGTGAGCCATGCGTGGTCCCTCGCAATTGATTCCCCTGGATGGGGAGCATTTTTTCAATTGCAGGCTGCTACGAGCTGAGAAGAGAAGGCAGCCAGGCAGGGCGGAGCAGCTGCCGGGGTTCTTGTTCTCGACAGGCACCACAGTAGCCATGAACCTGCTGCTGGACAAGGAGGGGCACCCTAAAGCCTCCTTCCACACCATTCGCTGTGAGTGCCCGGCAGAGGCGGAGCTTGTGGACCAGGCCGAAGACCCCAAAACATCATCTTGATTAAGCTGGCCTGGCCCTGTGTGCAAAGAGGGCCCTAACCACGGTAGCCTGTGCCTACCTAACCAAAAACAGGTTCCACTGTCTGTGTCTGTCTGTCTGTCTGTCTATCATCTCTATCTGTCTGTCTGTCTGTCTAGCTATCATCTCTGTCTGTCTGTCTATCTATCATCTATATCTATCTGTCTGTCTATCTATCTATCATCCCTCTCTCTGTCTGTCTATCATCTACATCTATCATATTTATCTATTTATCTGTCTGTCTATCTGTCTGTCTATCATCTCTGTCTATCTATCATCTCTCTCTTTGTGTTTATCTATCTGTCTGTCTATCTATCTATCATCTACATCTATCATATCTATCTATCTATCTATCTATCTATCTATCTATCTATCTATCTATCTATCTATCTATCATATCTCTGCCTGTCTGTCTGTCTATCTATCTATCATATCTATCTATCATATCTCTCTCTCTCTCCATCTATCTATCTATCTATCTATCTATCTATCTATCTATCTATCTATCTATCTATCTATCCATCTATCTATCTATCTATCTATCATATCTATCTGTCATATCTATCTCTATCTATCTGTCTATCTCTCTATACTCTACTCCTTTCACTCGCCCATCTGTCTTTCTGCCTGCCATTTCTCTCTCTCTCTCTCTCCCCCCCCCCCCCCCCCAGGAGTAGAAAACAATCTGATGGCTCCTAATAAATCCATTCTATGGCGCCATCTTGTGGTTACCTACTTTGATGTGCCACCATCCAGCAGCTCTAGCCTTCTCCTGCTTGGTGGCTAGAAACTCTCCCTTCCCACCATGCCGAGACTGGAAGACACAGGAGCAGCGCGGATTATATGGGTAATACAGTATAGAAGAGCACAATAAGAAACAGGAAACAAGTCTGTCAAACACTGTCCAATGTTTTAAAATGTTTGTATATATATGTCTGTGTTAAAATAAAGAAATATTTATATTTTTAAAAACCCCATCTGGAATTTTTTTCACTCTTATCTCCTGCCTATTTATTTATTTATTTATTTATTTGTTTGTTTGTTTATTTAGATTTGGTTTGGTTTGGTTTGGTTTGGTTTGGTTTGGTTTGGTTTGGTTTGGTTTGGTTTGGTTTGATTATCTGTCTGTCTGTCTGTCTGTCTGTCTATCTATCTATCTATCTATCTATCTATCTATCTATCTATCTATCTATCTATCTATCTATCTATCTATCTATCTATCTATTTATTGGATTTGTATGCCGCCCCTCTCCGGAGACTCTTTTGCCATTAGTTGTTCAGATTCTTGTAGGGAGTTTAAGCTTGCAATGAATCTTTTCATCCAACTTGAGCTGCCTGGTTCTCCTGATTTTCCTAATGCTTGACCTCGGCGGTCCATCTGAATTATAAGCAGAGCATTCTACAGGAAACTAAAATGTTTTAAATTTTTTAACAAAGTTATAAATGGCCACCTCTATAGAAATCACAAATGCCCATTAAATGTTCAATGTTCTAAATTAAATCTGAGCAGTGAGAACCCCCCAGAATGGCCCGAGATTTGAACCTCTTTAAAAATAATAATAAACCCTCACAAGAGCTCTCCCATCTGCAAAGGACTTGTGTGAAGATGGGCTTGCCATCTCAAAACAAAGCTGAAGTCCAAGCCAAAGACATATATTACTTAATAGTTCATATATTAGAAGCCGCTAGGATAGTTTTTGCTCAAAAATGAAACAGAGATTCCAAAAGAAGCAGAAATACTTAAGAAAGTCTTAGAATGCGCAGAGCTCGATATGATGACAAGACAGTTAAATAATCAAGAAGACTCAAAATTTTATGATATTTGGCAGAAGGTATATACTTGGTGGGATAAAAAGATAAAGAGATAAGCTTGTTGTTATATTACTTTGAAAATTTGAACTTAATAGTAAAAGCTTATTCGATTGTGACTATCTATAATATAAATGTAATTTCTTTTTCTCTTATCTTCTGTATTTTAGTTTGATTTAATTTACAAAATAAGAATTTCTATATATATCCTTATAAACTTTTAGATGTGTTTTTATGTAGTGTCTTATAAATAGATATTTCTATATATTTCATAGACGGTGTTAAACAATAATAAGATCTTTCTTCTTTTTGTATAATGAAGACTTCTATTTTGAGCGGAGCGACTGTAGCGCCACTAAATGTTATATGTTGTGTCTGTCATGTTTGTTTGAGAAAAACAATAAAATATTTAAAGGCAAATAATAATAATAATAATAATAATAATAATAATAATAATAATAATAATAATAATACATAATAACCCCTCACAAGAGCTCTCCCATCTGCAAAGGACTTGCGTGAAGATGGGCTCGCCATCTCAAAACAAAGCTGAAGTCCAAGTCAAGGGAGCGAACCGTCTCTAGTGAACCAAAGCTCTTGAGAAGTTCAATACCTCTTGATTACGAGAACCAACAGCCTTTTGTTGTGTGGAGCCACAGAGATTCCTTCAGCAAAACTGGTAAGATATCTTTCTCCTCCGTTCTCCTTCTCCTTTTGCTATCTCCTTTCCTTCCCCTTCTCCTCCTCATTCTGTCTCCATGTTCTTCCTTTCATCTCTCTCCATTTCTCTATCTCTCTCGCCATTCCCCACCTACTCTCTCGTCTATCCATCCATCCATCCATCATCTATATTTAAAGCACCTACCTACCTACCTACCTACCTTTCTATCTATCTATCTATCTATCTACCTACCTACCTACCTACCTACCTACCTACCTACCTACCTACCTACCTACCTGTTCTGCCGGGCTTCTCGACACGAGCCCCCAATTAAGTTCACAAGTAGGAATTCAGACAAACACACAGTTGTAAAGTCAATAACGCTGTGTTATCGAAAGGAAAGTACGAGCCAAACACACTTTTAGTCAGTCAAAGTGCTCATCGTTTAAAGCAGTGTTTCCCAACCTTTTTTGAGCCGCGGCACATTATTCATATTTTCAAAATCCTGGGGAACATTGAAGGGGGGGGGGGGGCGGGCTAAAGAAAAGTTTGGACAAAAACCCCTCTCTCTTCCTCCCTTTCGCTCTATTTCTCCCTCTTTCTCTCTTTTCCTTCCTTCCCTTCTTTCTCTCTCTCTTCCTCTCTTTTTTGCTCTCTTTCTCTCTCCCTCCTTCCCTTCCTCTGTCTTTCTCTCCCCCTTGTTCTCTCTCTCTGTCTCCCTTGCTATCTCTTTCTTGCTTTTTTCTCTCTCTCTTTCACTGTCTTGCTATATGTCTCTTTCTTTCTCTTTGCCTCTCTTGCTATCTCTCTTTCTTTCTCTCTCTTTCTCTCTCTCTGTCTCTCTTTCTTTCTCTCTCTCTCTGCCTCTCTTGCTAAGTCTCTCTTTTTCTCTTGTTTTGTCTCTCTTTCTTTTTCTCTCTCTCTGCCTCTCTTGCTATGTCTCTCTTTCTCTCTCTTTCTCTATCTCTTTTTCTCTGCCTCCCTTGCTGTCTTTCTTTCTTGCTCTGTCTCTCTCTCTCTGCTTCTCTTGCTAAGTCTCTCTTTTTCTCTTGCTATGTCTCTCTTTCTTTTTCTCTCTCTCTGCCTCTCTTGCTATGTCTCTCTTTCTCTCTCTCTTTCTCTATCTCTCTTTCTCTGCCTCTCTTGCTGTCTTTCTTTCTTGCTCTGTCTCTCTTTCTCTGCCTCTCTTGCTATGTCTCTCTTTCTCTCTCTTTCTCTATCTCTCTTTCTCTGCCTCTCTTGCTGTCTCTCTTTCTTGCTCTGTCTCTCTTTCTCTGCCTCTCTTGCTATGTCTCTCTTTCTCTCTCTCTCTGATTCTCTTATATGTCTCTCTTTCTTTCTCTCTCTCTCTCAGCTGACTGCAAGCGGGAGCCCTGACGGTGGCAGCTGGACGTGCTGCTGGACACCGTATATGCCAGGCCCGCAGCGCCAGCATGTACGACGTCCAGCAGCACGTCCAACCGCACGTCAGGGCTCCCGCTTGCAGTCAGCTGAGAGAGAGAGAGAGAGAGCGCTCCCTCTCCCCACCGCCATCTCCCCGCGACTGCCTGCGGCCGCTGCAGCCCCCCCTCCTACCGCCTCCCACCGGGCCACAAAGGACACTTGCCGCCGACGCCAGGAAAGTTTTAGCTGGGCAGGGCGCTGCCGGTACTTCCGTCCTGGGGCTCCCGCTCGCAGCTGTCCCCCGGCTTCTGCTCGATGCCGCGGTACGGGGCTCCCAGTAGTACCCGTCTATTGGCGGCTCTGGAGGGAGGGATTGAGAAGCGAAGCCAGGGAGGGCTGAGAGCAAAGGGGAGCGGCGTGCGCGTGAGAGGGGAGGGGCGGGGATTCCCGAAACGGACGGAGAAAGCCCTCTCTCGCAGCGAAAGCGATCCCAGCCAGGGGGCTGCGAGAGAGGGCTTTCTCCGTCCGTTTCGGGAATCCCCGCCCCACCCCCGGCAGCGCCCCGCGGCACACCTGGCCGTGTCTCGCGGCACACCTGGCCGTGTCTCGCGGCACACCAGTGTGCCGTGGCACACCGGTTGGGAAACGCTGGTTTAAAGCAACAGCCTTGAGTGCTGTGAAGAACAATAAACAAACACAAAGCAGATAAAAGGCAGCTGTAAAGACATCACAGCCACCTCCCTTCAAGAGTTCTCAACTCACAAACTTAAGTATGATTTAGTTCAAAAGTCTTGGACATAGTTCAAAGAGTCCTTGTAGAATCCTGATGCAAAGTACACGTCTCTCCTTCACCGAACGGATAAACTTTCACACCCAGAGGCAAGAACGCTGACATTTTAACAGCAGCCCCATTAGCCTAATTGGTCGTCTGGCGGGACCCAGGGGAAGAGCCTTCTCGGTGGCGGCCCTGACTCTCTGGAACCAACTCCCCTCAGAGATCAGGAGCTGGCTCAGAGTCAACCACAACACTATCTATCTATCTATCTATCTATCTATCTATCTATCTATCTATCTATCTATCTATCTATCTATCTATCTATGTTTCTATGTTTCTATCCATCTATCCATCTATCCATCTATCCATCTATCCATCTATCCATCTATCCATCTATCCATCTATCCATCTATCCATCTATCCATCTATCCATCTATCTATCTATCTATCTATCTATCTATCTATCTATCTATCTATCTATCTATCTTATTCTCTCTCTCTATCATCTATCTGTCTGCCTGTCTGTTTATCTGTCCATCCATCCGTCCATCCACCTCTCTATCATCTATCTGTCTGTCTGTCCGTCCATCCGTCCGTCCATCCATCCATCCACCTCTCATCTATTTTACAATTTTTTATTTTATTTTACTTTTGATTACAACAACCAACCCCCTTTTGTTTTGTGGGGTCACAGAGATTCCTTCGGCCAAACCGGTAGGATATCTTATTCTTCCCCTCTAATATCTCATGAGAGAAATGAAGGGAGGGAGGGGAGGAGGGAGGGGGAGAGAGAGACAGTGAGAGAGAGAGAGAGAGAGAGCACAACATCTGGGGTAGGTTTTAGGTGGACCTCCATGGCCAAGTACTCAGAGGAGAAATTGCTCACAAAGGGAGGTTGCCCCGGCTGATTATTACCTCTCCCTGACCCAGGAGGGCTCTCAGGGGACATGACCTCTGCCCTTTGCATAGTACCATGATGCTCCTTTTGTATAGCACCAACTGGGTGACCTCACGATGTCCTAACACAATTCAGGAGTCGCATCCAGAATTTGGAGCCAAATCCAGAAGAAGCTGCTGACTCCCGGTCTTTTATCCAGACCAGCTCGGGAGCCGCTCCTCCTTCTCTCCTTCCAACTTCCTTTTGTTTATCTCGCACCTTTTCAGGTGGACCTCAACTCAAAGAGTTCCACCATGTGTTTCAAAATGGGGATGTGCCTGAAGATCAAGGACAGTTATTCCTTCAAGAAATGGCCGGTGGAGTATTCCTGGGATGAGGACAGCAAAAGTAGCGGCGGCAGCAGCAACAACGACAAGAGCGACAGTAGCCACAAGCACACTCTGCTAGGTGTGGCCACAGCCGCCCAGGATGGAGAGACCCAGAAGGTCAAAATTAGCACCCTCCACCACATGAAGCGGGCATCTGGCATCTGGATCAGGTACACCTTTGCTCATACCATCGGCCGCTGGCTACTTTACCCCGGCTCCATCTGTCTCTTCAACAAGGTCCCGCTGAAGTTGCTGGTGAACGGGAGGACCCGCCTGATGGAGGACTTTCACGGGAAGCGGGCCAAGCTGGTGGCTTGCGATGGGAATAAGATCGACACAATGTTTGTGGACCGGCGCGGGAAGAGCTGTGGGAAGCTGGGAACGCGGCTGGTGATCAGCTGCGAAGGGAACGGCAGTTTTTATGAAGTGGGGTGCTTCGTCACCCCGTTGAAGGCGGGGTACTCTGTCCTGGGATGGAACCACCCTGGTTTCGGCAGGAGCTCGGGGAAGCCGTACCCCCAGAATGACATCAACGCCATGGACGTGGTCCTCCGGTACGCGACACACCGTCTGAAATTTAGCCTGGAGGACATCGTCATCTACGGGTACTCCTTGGGGAGCTATACCGCGACGTGGGCTGCCATGTCTTACCCGGAGCTGGGGGCCCTGGTTCTCGACGCCTCCTTTGATAGCTTGCTCCCTTTGGTCACCAAGCTGGTCACTAAGCAGGTGAGGAAGCTCGTCCTTCAGACGGTCAAAGAGAACTTTAACCTCAATGTGGCGGATATGTTGTGCCACTATCAAGGGCCGGTACTCCTCATACGGAGGACCTTTGATGAAATCACCACTACTCAGTTCAACCTGGAGACCCACCTTCCCATGATCCAGACCAACAGAGCCAACGAGCTCCTCTTCCAGATCTTACGGTGCCGCTACCCTAACATCATATCCGGGGTGGAAGATGTGGTCCACCAGTTGCTCACTGCCGACTGCCCTCGCGTGGAACACTTCATCTACTACCATTTCTACCGGGTGGACGACAACTGGTGTATTGACCAGCTGAAGACCTACCTGTCCATCCTGGGAAGGAAAGCAGAGTTCCCGTGGAAAGTCGGGAGTGACTTAACGTCGGCGAGGAAGAAGCACATGGCTCTGTTCCTAGCCAAGAAACACCTGAAGAATGTGGACATCACACATGGGAGAACGTTGCCCCCGGAAGACTTTGAGCTGCCTTGGAAGCTCTAGCCAGGCTGGCAGGTGGTGGGGTTTGATAGCAGAGTAAGAGAGAGAAATAAAAGCTAAGATACATCATTGTCTATTGGTTGGCCTGAGACGTTTGTCTAAGGATGAAGGCCGTATGACTCAAAGGTGGGTAGGAAGCATTAGCATTTGGACCTAAATACCGCTTCATAGTGCTTTTACAGCCCTCTCTAAGCGGTTTACAGAATCAGCAATTTGCCCAAAATAATCTGGGTCCTCATATGACCCACTTTGGAAGGACGGAAGGCTGAATCAACCTTGAGTCGGTAATGGAAAGTTGAAAATCTGGAAATATTGGGGGTATTTTTGGAGAAAGAGAGAGAGGAAGAAAGCATTTGACTATAAAAAGGCAAGAAAGACTAGATATAAAACAATTGGAGTTTGGCAAGAGAAATGGAAATTTGAGGATGGATGATTGATCATTAAATATGAATTGATGTAAGAATGCAATTAGATAGAATTAGCATTGTTTTAAGAAATGATATATGAATTTACAAAATTGTATCAGAAGTATAGAAATATATGGATAATTTACATTTATATTTACATTTATAATAGTAAAAGACTGATGTGAGTTAATGATTGTGAAATTTTAAGTTTTCTTTTCTTTTTTCTTTTTTAATACTATCCAAGTCTGGAAATGTTGAAATATATGATTACAATATTATGATAAAATTACAACTAAAATAATGGATTGATTAATAATCAAGATTTTATTTTTTCTTTTCTCTCTATTTATTATTTTTAAATTCTTTAATAGTAATAGTGCTTGGTTCTTTTTTATTTTCTTTTTTTTATTATACTTTCTTTTTTTTCTTGGCTTATAATTTTTTAAGTCTTAGTTAGGAAGAGGTAGTAAGGGTCTTTAGTTATTTTTTAAGGATAATAATAATAATAATACAGTAAATAATAATAATAATAATTTATTAGATTTGGATGTCGCCCCTGTCCGAAGACTCAGAGCGGCTCACAACAATATTATTATTATTATTATTATTATTATTATTATTATTGTTATTGTTGTTGTTATTATTATTATTATTATTTATTAGATTTGTATGCCGCCCCTCACTGAAGACTTGGAGAGAAGGGAAAGTAGATACAATGGCTTAATTATGTTTGTAAGAATAAGATGAAATTATTTTAATAAGGTTAAAGGAAATTTATTTATTTATTTATTTATTTATTTATTAGATTTGTATGCCGCCCCTCTCCGTAGACTCGGGGCGGCTCACAACAGAATAAAACAGTTCATAACAAATCTAATAATTTACAATTTAAAATATTTTTAAAAACCCATTATTAAGCAGACGTACGTACAAACATACCATACATAAATTGTATAGGCCCGGGGGAGATATCTCAGTTCCCCCATGCCTGATGGCAAAGGTGGGTTTTGAGGAGTTTACGAAAGGCAAGGAGGGTGGGGGCAGTTCTAATCTCTGGGGGGAGTTGGTTCCAGAGAGTCGGGGCCGCCACAGAGAAGGCTCTTCCCCTGGGGCCTGCCAATCGACATTGTTTAGTTGACGAGACCTGGAGAAGGCCCACTCTGTGGGACCTAATCAGTCACTGGGATTCGTGCAGCAGAAGGCGGTCCCAGAGATATTCTGGTCCGATGCCATGAAGGGCTTTATAGGTCATAACCAACACTTTGAATTGTGACCGGAAATTGATTGGCAACCAATGCAGACTGCGGAGTGTTGGTGTAACATTCCGTGGAATTCAATTAGAAGAATGTGGAATTCAATTAGAAGAAAATTTGGATATCTAGATGACAAAATTAGAGGTCAAGGTTGGGAGGTACAATGAATACTGAAAATTAATTTGGAACTATTAATTTTTGGGGGATAATTATACATGATTTACTAACTAAATACTGTTTTTATTGTAATTTCATTATTTTGAAATGTATTGAAAAAAGGTTTGTATGGAGGGAAAAAAATTATACCCAACCTTGAGCCAGTGGTGAGATTTGAACTGCTGAACTACAGCTAGCAGTTAGCTGAGAAATCCTGCAGTGCTGCACTCTAACCACTGGGCCATCCCAGCTGAGAAAACCAACTTTCTGTTTCTCAAAGAGCTGAATAATGGAACTGGCTGGGTCCACCCAGGAGACTTAACCATGGCAGGTAAAGATCTACTGACACCATGGTGCACCAAACCTGGTTAACTATAAGCTTGGTTCAGAGGTGGGTTCCTCCAAGTTTGGAATGGTTTGGCCAAAAGAGTAGTGACCTGTTGGTGATGTCATGATGATGTCATGGAACTGGTTTGGTCAGTGTCGGTCCATGGTCGCTACCATCTTTATTATTATTATTACATTTATTTATTTACAGTGTTCCCTCGATTTTCGCGGGGGATGCGTTCCAAGACTGCCCGTGAAAGTCGAATTTCCGTGAAGTTGGCTGTGAACAGTATCCCAAGCCTTCCCTTAACACTTTAAACCCCTAAATTACAATTTTCCATTCCCTTAGCAACCATTTAGATTATTATTCACCATGTTTATTTATTAAAGTTTATAAATATATTTATCTAAATAAACAAATATATTTATATAAATATATAAATATATTTATTAAAGGCGGACGAAAGTTTGGCGATGACATATGACATCATCGGGCAGGAAAAACCATGGTAGAAACAAAGAAGATTGACGGCAGAAAAAGACCTCATGGTCCATCTAGTCTGCCCTTATACTATTTTCTGTATTTTATCTTAGGATGGATCTATGTTTATCCCAGGCATGTTTAAATTCAGTGACTGTGGACTTATCTATCACGTCTGCTAGAAGTTTGTTCCAAGGATCTACTACTCTTTCAGTAAAATAATATTTTCTCATGTTGGTATAGGGAAAAAAAAGTGAAGTATTTTTTAATTAATATATTTCAAAAACCGTGGTACAGTATAGACTTTTCGCGAAGTTCGGACCTGCGAAAATCGAGGTACAGTATTGCAATTTTTTTAAAAAAATTTTAAAAAACATTTCTTCTGAGCATGTGCAGAAGCTGAGTTTCCATGCAAGCAGTCGCCATCTTGTTTTTGGTAAAAAAACATTTTTGGCACTGTGCATGTGTGCGCACAAAGCACATGTGGACCCACCAGGCGAGACCGGGTGGCACGGCGAGGAAGTGAACCGGCAGTGAGGTAAGTTAGAACCCACCCCTGGCTTGGTAGGTTGCAATGATGGTGGGTTTTGCTTTATGGTTCATTACAGGGGTGAAATCCAGCTGGTGCTGACAGGTTCTGGAGAACCAGTAGTGGAAATTTGGAGTACAGTGATACCTTGTCTTACAAACTTAATTGGTTCTGGGATGAGGTTCTTAAGGTGAAAAGTTTGTAAGATGAAACAATGTTTCCCATAGGAATCAATGGAAAAGCGATTAATGCGTGTAAGCCCAAAATTCACCCCTTTTGCCAGCCGAAGCGCCTGTTTTTGCGCTGCTGGGATTCCCCTGAGGCTCCCCTCCATGGGAAACCCCACCTCCGGACCTCTGTGTTTTTGCGATGCTGCGATTTCACTGAGGCTCCCCTTGCTGGGATTCTCCTGCAGCATCACAAAAACACGGAGACGGGGTTCCCCATGGAGGGGAGCCTCAGGGGAATCCCAGCAGCGCAAAAAATGGGTGCTTCGCTGGCAACGGAAGTCCGGAGGTGGGGCATCCCAGCAGCGGCGGTGGGTTTGTAAGGTGAAAATAGTTTGTAAGAAGAGGCAAAAAAATCTTAAACCCCGGGTTTGTATCTTGAAAAGTTTGTATGACGAGGTATCACTGTAGTTTGGAGCACCAGCAAATACTTCTTCTGGTTGGCCCCAGAGTGGGGAGGGAATGGAGATTTTGCAGTAACCTTAAAGCTCTAAGTGGCATTAAATTCCTACATGGCATCGGACCAGAATACCTCCGGGACTGCCTTGTGCCGCACAAATCCCAGTGACCGATTAGGTCCCACAGAGTTGGCCTTCTCTGGGTCACGTCGACTAAACAATGCTGTCTGGCGGGACCCACGGGAAGAGCCTTCTCTGTGGCGGCCCCGGCCCTCTGGAATCAAAAAGGCTTCAAGAGTTGTTAACCTAATCCTACGGAGCTTCTGCTCCAGTAATCTCACACTACTAACCAGAGCATGCAAAACTTTTGCAAGACCAATCCTTGAATACAGTTCCTCTGTCTGGAACGCACACCACCTTTCGGACATAAACACTCTAGAAAATGTCCAGAGATACTCTACTAGAAGAGCCCTCCACTCCTCCACTCACAACAGAATACTCTACACAACTAGACTTACAATCCTAGGTTTAGAATGCTTAGAACTACCTCACCTTAACCATGACCTAAGCATAGCCCATAAAATCATTTGCTGCAACGTCCTTCCTATCAACGAGAGCCGGGGTGGCGCAGCAGGTAGAGTGCTGTACTGCAAGCCACTGAAGCTGACTGTAGATCTGAAGGTCAGCGGTTCAAATCTCATCACCGGCTCAAGGTTGACTCAGCCTTCCATCCTTCCGAGGTGGGTAAAATGAGGACCCGGATTGTGGGGGCAATAGGCTGGCTCTGTTAAAAAGTGCTATTGCTAACATGTTGTAAGCCGCCCTGAGTCTAAGGAGAAGGGCGGCATAAAAATTGAATAAATAAATAAATAAACAAACAAACGACTACTTCATCTTCAACCACAGCAACACGAGTAGACAACAGATACAAACTTAAAGTAAAACGCCCCAAACTTAACTGCAGGAAATACGACTTTAGTAACTGAAAAGTTGATGCCTGGAACTCACTATCGGACTCCGTAGTATCATCACCTAACCCCCCAAACTTTACCCTAAAGACTCTCCATTATTGACCTGTTGACACTGTTGACCTCTCCAGATAACTAAGAGGTCAGTAAGGGGCATGCATAAGTGCACCAGCGTGCCTTCCGCCCCCTGTCCTAATGTTTCTCTTTTACTAGTATCATGAATATAAATATTATTATATCTTTGTATACCATGAATACATACTTGACAAAGCAAACAAAGCAAATAAATAATCTTTGTTGCTCTTCTCTGCACTCTTTCTAGAGTCTCAACATCCTTTTTTACACCGCGGCAACCAAAACTGAATGCCGTATTCCAAGTGTGGCCTTCCCAAGTCCTTATAAAGTGATATTAACACTTCATGTGATCTTCATTCTATCCGTTAATGCAGCCTAGAACTGTGTTGGCTTTTTTTGGCAGCTGCTGCACACGGCTGGCTCGTATTTAAATGGTCGTCCACTAGGACTCCAAGGTTCCTCTCGCAGTTACTACACCGGAAACAGGTACGACCTAGTCTATAACTGGCGGACATTCTCCTCCACTATCCTCCACCGTGGTCCTCTGGACTTCCTGTCCACAAGGTGGCCTTTGCCTGATTGGAGAGCTGCTTGAGCTCACAGAGGGGGCTGATGTCACCCATTATTATGCTGTTCTCGTGGGAGGGATGCTGAACCACCTTGAGACCTGCATGGACATGGGTTCATCATGGCCACAGAGATGTCCTTCTAACGCCAGCACCGTGCAGCTATGAAGGAAGTGGTCCAGCCACGAAGGTTCTACTTCTGAGACATCAGAAATATCCAGGTGGGGGTCCTTGCCGTGCTCCCTCCGCTGTTTTGTTTTTTGTTTTAAATTTACTTTATGCACCTCCTAGAGAATAAGCCTCGCCTCCCTATGTGCGTCTTCTGTTTCCCCAAAGCTCTCGGCCGGGTTTTTAAAGCCTATTTTACAGCCAGCTATCACTTTGATTTCGCGAACTGGCCGGTGGAATTCCGATGGGACGAAGCAGGAGGCAGCAGCCTTCCGGCAACTCAAGGCAACCATGGCAAGTCCCGTAAGCACTCTTCTACCATCAAGGTGGTGCCAGGAGCGTGTCCCCCAGAACTGGCGTTTGAGGCGGATCCTTGTGGGCATCGGAGTAACTCATGGAGCCTGCTCAGCAGCCTGAAACAGTTCCCCAGCCGAGTCGCCAGCTACGTCATGGCTCACTCCTTGGGCCGCTGGCTGTTGTACCCAGGATCGGTCTTCCTTTTGAACCAAGCCCTGCTCCCAATCTTGGCTAAGGGTCAGACTCGCCTCTTGCAAGAGTACAACGGGAAGCGAGCGAAGCTGGTAGCCCGGGATGGGAATAAGATCGATACCATGTTTGTGGACCGAAGAACCAGGGTGAACGTCGCCGGAAAAGAACGAGGGAACCGCCTCGTGATCTGCTGCGAGGGGAACGTCAGTTTCTATCAATGGGGCTGCCTATTCACCCCCTTGAAGACAGGCTACTCGGTGTTGGGGTGGAACCACCCTGGCTTTGCCGGAAGCACTGGGCAACCCTACCCGAAGAACGACGCCAATGCCGTAGATGTGGTGATGAAGTATGCTGTGCTCCGCTTGGGCTTCCGGGTGGAGGACATTGTCATGTACGGGTGGTCCTTAGGGGGTTATTCGGCCACCTGCGCCGCCATGTCCTACCCGAAGCTGGGCGCCTTGATACTGGATGCCACCTTCGACGACCTGCTCCCGTTGGCTCTCAACGTCATGCCCAAGAGTTGGAATAAGCTGGTGGTTCGGACGGTGAAGGAGCACTTCAACCTCAACGTAGGGGAACAGCTGTGCAAGTACTGCGGCCCCGTCTTGCTCATCCGCAGGACGAAGGATGAAGTCATCAGCACCTGCCCGGTGGGTCTGGAGGACCAGATTGCCAATCTCCGATGCAACAGAGCCAACCAGCTCCTGATCCAGTTGCTGCGGCACCGATATCCGTACGTCATGTCCCAGGAAGGGCTGGACGCCGTCCAGGACTGGCTCAGGGCCTTCAACCCCAAGCAGGAAGAGGCCCTTTACCAACGCTACCAAGTGAGCAACGATTGGTGTCTGAAGGAACTTCAGAGCTACAAGTCCAGCCTGGGGTTGAGAGACCACTTCCCTTGGCAGGTCGGGAAGTACAGCCAGCGCCGAGAAAAGCAACAGTTGGCCGTTTACTTAGCCGGGAAGCACCTGAAGAATGTGGAGGCCACGCACTGGTCTCTCCTGAAGCCCGACGACTTCCAAATGCCGTGGCGATTGTAGCAGGAAGAGGGGGAGAAGGACGCAGAAGGGGGGGGAGGAAGAGACAGACAGACAGACAAAGAGAAGGTCTTTCTTGGAGGATCTGATCGTGTCTCTCTCTTGTTTTTGTGTGACGTGCTCTTTTTCACCCAACTAGGGGCCCATCGGTTCCGCAGGATTGATCGGCATCATCTATGGCAGGGCGAAAGCTATGGGCCAGCATATCTTATGGGGCAGCAGCAGAGGGGGGGTTCCCTCTTACCTACCTATCGGTGCACGCGCGCTTGCATCTCCTCGGTTGATTTTGCTTCTGCGCATGCGCAGAGGGATGGTTTTCCTTCTGTGCATGCTCAGAGAGCAATAAATCACCGAAAACTGTAGGTGTGCATGCATCCCGTTGCATTATTTTGCTTCTGCGCATATGCAGAGGGACGATTTTCCTTTTGTGCATGCTTAGAGAGCAAACCAGCCCCCCCAAATAAAAAAAAGATGGCGCCACACACAGACTGGCAAAGAACAGACTGGAGCCATTGCACGCAAATTGTGCAACCAGTGGATCACTACCACACTGGAACACACTGGTAGCAACCCACTTCTGGCAGCAGGTCCATTGCAGAGAATTAGGGTGGTGGTTAGACCAATAATCTGGATTAAACAAGGGCAGGGTAGGTGGGGAATCCCAAAAGTCACCCCCCAAGCAGGATCCTGAAGATACCCGAGGCACATCCAGGTACTCCTGAATGTACAACCGGTCATAAAATGGGGGCAAAACTCAACAACTGTCACTTTTTGCCATGCAAATTGTGGGCTCAATTGTGATCATAGGTCACATAGATGGTGAATCTATGGCACACGTGCCACCGGTGGCATGCAGAGCCACACTGGAGGGCATGAGAGTCTTTGTCCTGTGTCCTGGTGACGTTCTGACAAGGTGCCACTCATCTTCTTCAGGCTGATGCTTTCGTCTTGTAGATTTTCACGGGTGTATGTATGTAGATTGTTGTGAGTTCGGTTTTCCACCCGTGTAATATTCTGAGTGTCTTTGCGATATTTCGGTGAAATCACACTTACCGAAACATCGCAAAAACACTCAAAATTTCAAGTTTGTTTGTAACCATACTCAAAGCAGCACAAAGCCAAAAACTTCAGCCTGATGATGGCGAATGTGATTTCACCGAAACGTTGAAAAGGCACTCAAAATATTACACGGGGTAAAACCCGAACTCAGAACAATCTACATACACAGAGAAAGAGAGGGGGGGTGAAAGGGCAGCAGCACGGTGGTTCCGTGGTTAAGACGCTGAGATTGTCTGCAGGAAAGTCAGCAGTTCAGGTTCGAGACCCGAGCTCTATTATAGACGGGATGAGCTTCCATCCTTAGCTCAGCTCCTGACAACCCAGCCCAGTGATGGCAAACCGTTTTTGGTTTGTGTGCCAAAAGATGTGTGTATGTGGTTATGCTAGCATGCGTGCATGTGCCTACATCCAGTAATGGGCAGCCAAAATTTTTACTGCCACACTGTGGATGTAGCTTATTTTGTGGGTGTGGCTTGATGGTCATGTGACTGGGTAGGAGTGGCTGTAATAATCATCATTTTTCAATTGAATTATTAAGTCCTCGACTGACAATCTCACCAGTGTCGCTCTCTGGGGTGACAATTTGCTTCACGTTTCTCTCCTTCCTGGGTCGCCCCCAGTGATGGCCTATCAAAACTTTTACTACCACACTGTGGCCGTGGCTTTTGCATTGGGTGCTCTGGGGTGGAGCTCCATTTTCGCTGCCCCACTGTGTTTTCCCCCGTCCGGGTAGTAGCCCTCCCCTGATTATCCACTATATAAAGTGTATGTACACACACACACATGCACAGCTCGTCTGAAATTGCACACATTCAAACTCATTTACTGCGATAGGAAAAACGTACCCAGAGCCCAGAAGGGAAAAAAGATTAAAAAACCACCAAAGTTTTGCTAACGGTACTGTGTACCTGACCGTACCCATAGGAGCCCATCAGTGGTCGCCCCCCTCCTCAAGCTGGGTACCTAGGCGAACAGGTGCCGAACAGCTGTTGAGAAAAGAGGGGGGAGGAAATGGGCCCCCTGCAACTCCTCCCGGTGCTGGTCTCCCTGCCGCTTTCCAAGGAGGATGAGGATGGGAGAGGGGGATGGTCAGCTAGAGCGGTGCACACAGCTTCATTTTCGCCGGTGGAACTGTGTTCCACCCAGTCCTACCTGTGTCCATCTCAGGCTTTTCTGGGCTGCCAGAGGAGCATTTTGGTGGCGCTTAAGGAGGCTTTGACAGCCCAGAGTGAACGGAGCGTTTTCCTTTCTCTGGCCGCTTGGAGAGGGAATAGACCACTTCGTTGTAGTGACTCCCTCGTGCTGCCTCCCAAACACCTGGCGCGAGGTTGCCTCCCAGAGTGTCTGGGCGCAGAAAGGCAAAAGGGGGTGTTTTCCCCCTGCCAGATCAACTCAGCTTCAGCCAAACTGAGGAGTCACCACAGTGAAGGAAAGGCGCCGGCTACAAAGCGAGGGAGCAAGAGGAGAGGGAAGCCCTTCAGCATGGGAAGGAACAGGAAGCAGGTAGCAGCAGCAGCCGCCTTTCGGTCAAAGGAGCAGGAGGTTCCCCCCTCTCGCCCCCCTGGGCTTCTCTCTGTGGCGCAGTGTATGGGAGGCAGCCTCATGCCGGGTATATGGGAGGCACATGCTCCTCCTCGCTGCCTCAGAGTCCCTCCTTTCTTTTTTTAAGCCTTAAAGTTGAATGTTTTTTATTTCCCTCACCTCCCCTTCTTTTTTCGGCAGCGACTGTCCTCCTCCTGTTCTTCCTCCTCTTTCTCCCATCCAAACTCCGAGCTTATTTGCTTTTACATTGATTCCCATGGGAAAAATTGCTTCTACTTACAAACTTTTCTATTTAAGAACCTGGTCACGGAACGAATTAAGTTCTTAAGCAGGGGTACCACTGTATATATATTTTATTTATGTAAATATAGGCTGCAAGCGGACTGGTTGGCTGGTAAACATCCTGATTAATTGGTGGGGTAACACCTTGAGTAATTGATGCAGTTGATGTATGCAGATTAGTTGATGTTTGCAGACAGGATGTCACTCCTAATCTGCATACGTCAACTACATCAATTACTCACCAACTAATCAGGATGTTTCAATACAGCCAACAACCTGCTTGAAGCACCTGAGCCAACACTCCACACCCACCCAGCAGTATTTACCTATCAAGCAATACTTGACAAAAAATCACAGTGTATGTATGTATGTATGTATGTATGTGTGTGTGTGTGTGTGTGTGTGTATGTATGTATGTATGCATGTATATTTCATGGGGGAAAAGGGTCAATGCTAGCCAAAAAAATAATCCATTTCCTCTCTGGAATATCACGAGTTCTTGCAGCGTCCCAACCTCCAAACTGAAGCTAATAGAACTGAAGAAAAAACAATTGCTGCCAACCTGCCTTCCATTGAGGACCTGTATACTGCACAAGTCAAAAAGAGCGTGGTGAAAATATTTACTGACCCCGTGCATCCTGGACATAAGTTGTTTCAACTCCTACCCTCAAAACGTCACTACAGAGCACTGAACACCAAGAACAACTATACACAAGAACAGTTTTTTCCCCCAAACGCTATCACTCTTGCTAAACAAATAATTGTCAAACATTTTACTAAGTCTGCACTTCTATTTCTACTAGTTTTTTCTCATCATTCCTATCACCCATTTTCTCTCACTTAGGACTGTATGACTGGAACTTGTTGCTTGTATCCTAAGATTTTTATTAATATTGTTTCCTCATTGCTTATTTGACCCCTATCACAATCATTAAGTGTTGCACCACATGATTCTTGACAAATGTATCTTTTTCTTTTATGTATGCTGAGAGCATCTGCACCAAGACAAATTCCTGGTGTGTTCAATCACACTTGGCCAATAAAAAAATTCTATTCTATTCTATTCTGTAAGACCAGGTCAGGCCGAATCTATTTTATTTGGGATCTTAGGTCCACCACGCTTTATACTATTCTACTATGTGATTTTCTACTGTGGGAAAATGGGATTGTATGGACTGTATGAGATTGTGGTATGCAGCCATAACAAATTTGTCTGAACCTGGATGGGAGGATATGGGTGGATTCCACCAACATGGCAAATGAAGATTTGACAACCTGATGGAGTTGTGGGTGTGTGGACAGGGGACTTGAACTTTCAACTGGGTGGTGAAACCTGGAGGACTTCAGATTTGAGTTACACCCAGATGTACTGATGTGGCTCTGTTATTAAATTGGAACTTTGAGGAATCCTTTGCCTTGGACTCTGATTTAGTTTTTGGATGCTATTTGGAACCCTGACAACGTGCGTATTTGAGGAAGAGTCTGCAAGGGGGTGTTAAAACTTTCTTTTTTAAAATTAATTTTTTATTTAAAACAAAATGCACATATAAAAGCACACATATCCAGGATGGTTTACATCCCAATTTTCATCAGAAGCACATACGGAGTGTATATATATTTACATTAATTGAGAACATGTTTGCGTATATTTACTGTAAATACTGTACTGTACATTTCATAAGAAAAAAAATTCAAAAGAGGAAAAAAGAAGACATGGAAAAATCTAGTTTCAATTAAAAAGATAAACATATCAATTATTGATTTTTAAAACGTTACATTTTATTTCACTTGATTAACTATTTTTTTGTTTTAACCAATTGTAGAATTTATCCCAAACTCTATAATAATCCGTTTCCTCTTTCCCTTCTAATTTTTTGGTTAACATATCCATCTTGGCACATTCCAAAACGTTCAAGATGGCTATCACAACTGTACAATTAAGATCCTGTGTGGCTGGCTGGGGAATTCTGGGAATTGAAGTCCACTGGTCTTAAAGTTGCCAAAGTTAGAGACACCCCTCGTGTAAAAATAAAATTTCTCTACCTGCCTTTTTGAAGGTTGCGGCAGGCAGTAAACAACCTTTTCTCAGACAAACACGAGCTGTTGCACACTGTTGCACGCCTGGGGAACTAGCAAATTCTCAGAGGAGACACTTCACGGGGGCAAACGTAACCCTCCTTCGGGATAATGGTATTTAATTCCTGTTGTGATTCAGTCTGAGGCTCCTCAGGGAACGGCTGGAACTCTGCCGGCTCCATGCTCAGAGGGGGAGGACGAGGAACAGGAGGAGGAGGACCAGGCAGACGGGGAAGAGGAATGTCAGGACGAGGAGGAGGGAGAACAGCCTGAGACCCCCGGGGGGGAGCTCTCCCCAGTGAGTAACCTGGAATCATTAGATGAGAACGCACAAGCCATCATAGATATGAGGCAGAGAAGGGCAGCACAAGGAAGGGGACAATTAGCCAGGTATTTCCATCCCTAATAGGCAACAGCTGGGTTTGGGTGTGGTTCTCCTCAGAAAGGTTGAAAAGGCAGGCCCGCCCTTCCTGTATTGTGGAGAGTTATCTTTTGGGAGTCCTCTGACCTTGCTTCGATCCTTGGCGTCTCTGATTCTGCCTTGTGGCCTCGAAGGCTGAAAACTTGGGGGAGGCGTGGGTTTTATTATCTACAGTGGTGTGTGTGCCAGCAAGAAGCCTGTTGTATTGTCTGGCCGTTGTGACTCTTCTGTGAAGCTTCATAGCATTCCAGTTTGTAAGAACAGTTTTTGTTACCTGTGTTTGTTTTCAAAGATATAAAATGACTTTGCTTTTTACCAGCGTGTCTGGCTACTCTTTTTAGTTGGTGCTGACGTCTGGGGGGACCCAGACAGAACAATTCCTAGAGGAGAAGCAGGCTGGAGCTGACAGAGGGCAAAGATGCTGGTAACATGGAGGCTGATTGCAAATGTGGTTTAAAGATGAAGCAGAAACCCATTACAGTATTTATTTGTTGGTTGGTTAGTTGATTGGTTTATTTGTTTGTTTATTTGATTGATTGCTTGATTCTATTTCTATGCCGCCCAGCTCTAAGGACTCTGGCTCACAGCAAAATAAATATGGATGAATATAAAAAACAGTACAGTTTAAAATAATTGCAGGTATCCATACATTCATGGACCAACCTTGGAAAAGCCAGGTCTTTATGGCTTTCCAGAAGGCCAATAAGGTGGGGGCAGTGTGGAACTCAGGAAGTAGCTGATTCCAGAGAGTTGGGGCAACCACAGAGAAGGCTCTGCCCTGCGGACCCACCAGCCCACAGAGGCAATACAATACCTGCTGACCTATTTTCGATTTCCTTCCTAATCATGCCAAGCATGAAATTTACTTTTTTTACTGCTGCTGCGCACTGGGTTGACATCTTCATTGAGCTTTCCACCAAAACCCCAAGATCCCTTTCTTGGGTTGTCTCAGAAATCTTGGTCCCCATCAGTTGGTAGGCATAATTGGGGTTCTTTGCCAAGATATGCATAACTTTGCACTTGTTTAGGTTAAAATGCATTGGCCACTTTGTTGCCCACTCACTCAATTTCGAGAGATCCTTCTGGAGCTCCTGACAATCAGTTTCACTTTTCACTACCTGGAACAATTTAGCGTCCACGGCAAACTTTGCTACCTCACTATTTATAATAATAATAATAATAATAATAATAATAATAATAATAATAATAATAATAATAAAATTAGATTTGTATGCTGCCCCTCTCCGAAGACTGGGAGCAGCTCACAACATCCATACAAAATACAAATCCAATGATTAAAAAGCAAAACAGTTAAAAACCCTTGATTTAAAAGCAATCATTTTATTTTATTTATTTATTGGATTTGTATGCCGCCCTCTCCGTAGACTCATACAACCCAAACAACCATACATAAAATGGAGCGTCCGAGGGGAATCAATTTCCCCATGCCTGGCAGCAAAGGTGGGTTTTTAGGAGTTTGAGAAAGGCAAGGATGAATAAATTAAAAAGTAAAGGTCCCCAAACTGAACCTTTGGGTATACAGTACAGTGATCCCTCGAGTTTCGCGATCTCACCTATTGCAAAACGCTATATCGCGAGTTTTCAACCCGGAAGTAAACTCCACCATCTGCGCATGCGTGCCCTTCCACGCATGCGTAGATGGTGGAGTTTCCCCGCCGGGCAGAGGCTTCCCTGGGTCTTCCCCCTCTTGCCCCGGTAAGGCGCGAGCAACGGCGTGGGCGGGCGGGCGGCATGTGCGCGGGGAAACCCCAGGGTCGCTTCCCAGCTGGGAAGCGGCCCCAGCAACAGCGTGGGTGGGTGGGCGGCACGCGCGCGCGCGGGGAAACCCCAGGGCCGCTTCCCAGCTGGGAAGCGGCCCCAGCAACAGCGTGGGTGGGCGGGCGGCGCGCGCGCGGGGAAACCCCAGGGTCGCTTCCCAGCTGGGAAGCGGCCCCAGCAACAGCGTGGGTGAGCGGGCGGCGCGCGCGCGGGAAAACCCCAAGGCCGCTTCCCAGCTGGGAAGTGGCCCCAGCAACAGCGTGGGCGGGCGGGCGGCGCGCGCGCGGGGAAACCCCAGGGCTGCTTCCCAGCTGGGAAGCGGCCCCAGCAACAGCGTGGGTGGGCGGGCGGCACGCGCGCGGGCGGGGAAACCCCAGGGCTGCTTCCCAGCTGGGAAGCGGCCCCAGCAACAGCGTGGGTGGGCGGGCGGCGCGTGCACGCGCGGGAAAACCCCAGGGCTGCTTCCCAGCTGGGAAGCGGCCCCAGCAACAGTGTGAGTGAGCGGGCGGCGCGCGCGAGCGGGAAAACCCCAGGGCCGCTTCCCAGCTGGGAAGCGGCCCCAGCAACAGCGTGGGCGGGCGGGCGGCGCGCGCGCGGGGAAACCCCAGGGCTGCTTCCCAGCTGGGAAGCGGCCCCCAGCAACAGCGTGGGTGGGCGGGCGGCGCGCGCGCGCGGGAAAACCCCAGGGCCGCTTCCCAGCTGGGAAGCGGCCCCAGCAACAGCGTGGGCGGGCGGGGCGAAGGGCGGGCGGCACGCGCGCGGACAAGCAGCAACAGCGAGGCGGCGGGGAAATCCAATCTTCGGCTCCTCGCTGCTGCGGTGGAAGTAAAAACACCATCTGCGCATGCGCAGATGGTGTTTTTACTTCCGCACCGCTACTTCGCGAAAAATCGATCATCGCGAGGTGTCCTGGAACGGAACCCTCGCGATGATCGAGGGATCACTGTACCTCACTTCTGTCCATCCAGAGAACTGTCCATTTATTGCCACCCCTTGTGATTTGTGGACTTCAACTCCCAGAATCCCTGAGCCAGTCATGCTAGCTCGGGAATTCTGGGAGTTGAAGTCCACATATCATAGAAGTTGGCCTGCTTCCAAGTTGCCCTGCTACCCCTGACCTAAACCGCCTTCCTTCCTCGCCCACCGCTTCCCACTTCTCCAAGAGCCCGTCGGGAACCCGAAGTTCGAAACGGCGCTTTCGCAAGTAACTCCTTTACCTCACGGGAGGAGTGGTGGTGGTGAGGTGGCGACGCTTCTTGATGACGTCCCTCCAGGCCGGAAGGGAGTGTCGGCGGCGTGTGACGTCAAGCCGTCAAAGCAAGAAAGCTCGCCTCGGTGGTTGTTTTCCCCTCCGCCGCCGCCGTAGCCGCGCAACGGTTTCCCCGGGCCTGGGCGAGATGGAGAGCGCCAGCCAGGGTAAAGGAGCCGCCGGGAGGAGCCATTGAGTGGCTGGGGAAGCCTTGTGGCCTCAGCCTCTCTTGGGGAGGTGGGGGGGGGGGGGTTGGGGGGCAAGTGAGGGGGGAGGCGGCTCTCGCCTACTGACCGTCCCTGCAAGCAGAAATCCAGCATCTTGGGCGGGGGGGGGGGGGCTCCGTGTTTGTTTACCGGCGGGATTAAGTGGTCCAGCATCTCTGAGGGGGAGGCCAGACACCCCCCCCACACACACACAAAAAGTGAAGAGCAGTTGGAATTGGGGTCAAGGGTGGTGGTGGTGGTGGTGGGGTAATGAGACCCTGGCTGTGTGTTGGGGGAGAGGGACGGGGTGTCTTTATATTATTACACTACGTTTCGTTTTTATTTCATTTTATTTTTTAAATAAAGGGAAGGAAAAATTAATCAAAACAAAATAGAAAAACAATAACAGTACTGTACATACGAAATAGTAAAGAAAAGTACAATTCCCACAATGGTGATTAGTAAATACATAAGAAAAGTACTAAAAAAGGTAGTTTAAAGCTTTTTTCATTTCATTTCATTTTATCTTGTTTTTTATTGCCTGGGAGGTTTTATTGCCTTGAGCGGGAGGTTGGGGTGTTGGGGTTGGACTAGATGACCTCCCAAGGTCCCTTCCAACTCTGTTGACTGTTAGTAGCATCTGTGTCTCTTGTACTTTTGATTGTTTTACTTCCTTTTACTTTTCATCTTATTTTTTTTAAAAAACTTTTAAATTTGTTTTGTATTATTTTTATTTTGTTGTTTTATTTTAGGTATGTTGTTTCACTTTGGTGGGTTCATTCTGGTGTTTCATCTGACTTTTTATTACTTTTTATTTTGTTTTTCTTTTACTTTTTATTTACTTTTATTATTTTATTTTATGATTTTACTGTTTTACTTTTTATTGTTTATTATTTTATTCTTAATTACTTTTTTTATTTTATTTTTATTCTTTTACTTTTATTCTTTTTTTTCTTTTATTATTTTATTTTACTATTTACTTATTTATATACACACACACTATATATATACATACATACATACATACATACATACATACATAGATACATACATACATACTGTGTATTTACTAACCATGTCTGCTGGAAGTTTGTTCCAAGCATCTACTACTCTTTCAGTCAAATCATATTTTCTCACGTTACTTCTAATCTTTCCCCCAATTAACCTCAGATTGTGACCCCTCGTTCTTGTCTTCACTTTCCTATTGAAAACCCTTTAACATATTTAAATGTTTCAATCATGTCCCCCCTTTCCCTTCTGTCCCCCAAACTATAACGATTGAGCTCATGAAGGAAAGTGAACACAAGAACAAGGGGACACAATCTGAAGTTAGTTGGGGGAAAGATCAAAGGCAACATGAGAAAATATTATTTTACTGAAAGAGTAGTAGATCCTTGGAACAAACTTCCAGCAGACGTGGTTGGGAAATCCACAGTAACTGAATTTAAACATGCCTGGGATAAACATATATCCATCCTAAGATAAAATACAGGAAATAGTAAAAGGGCAGACTAGATGGACCAAGAGGTCTTTTTCTGCCGTCAGTCTTCTATGTTTCTATGTTTCCTGATATGTTTTATGCCTATTTAATTAATTAATTAATTAGTATGCTGCCCAACTCCCGAAGGAGTCTGAGAGACTTATAAATTTAATTTATGTTTATTATGTTTTAATTTTATTGCTGTTCTTTCTGTAGCCTTCGGGGACAGCTCTTCTTTCCCTGTAGTCTCTTCGTCCTGGGGGGGGGGGATTGTGAGGAGTAAATCCCAGAATTGCACCCCTAGCTTTTGCAGAGGCGAAGCAGAGTAGGGGGTCCCCAGGGCTTGTTTGCCCACCCCACTCCTACTTTAAAGCCCAGCCATGGGGCCCTGGAGAAGCTTCGGGATGGAAGCCTAGACCTGGAGGAGGCCTTGGGATTAGGAGCAGCTGGTTGGGCGGGTTTGCCGGGGCCAGGATGTCTTTAGATGGAGGAGGGAGGGAAGGGTGAAGGGGAGTCTGAACTCAGGGTTTACTAAGGCCTGCCTGGAAGGAGGGGAAGCTAGGTATGGTTTGGAGTCGTGGGAGGTTGTAATCTTGGGAGAAAGGTCAGCTTTTCCAGCTCTAATCTCTTGGAGGGTCTGTTTCCCCTCAATTATTTGCCAAATTAGGTTTGATGGTTTAGAGCTGTCCTTTTGAACACCTGGCAAGTGGATGATGGGAGGACTTCAATTCCCAGAATTGCCCAACCAGCCATGCAAGCTGCAGAATTCTGGGAGATGGAGTCCACACATCTTAATTTTAATTTAATTTATTAGACTTCTAAGACGCCCAAACTCCCTGTATACTCTGGGTAGCGTACAGTATTAAAATTTAGAATATAGAATTCTTCACTGGCCAGGGGTGATTGACACACAAGGGATTTGTCTTGGTGCAGATGCTCTCAGTGTACATAAAAGAAAATATAAATTTGTCAAGAATCATATGGTACAACACTTAATGATTGTCATAGGGATCAAATAAGCAATGAAGAAACAATCTTAGAATACGAGCAACAAGTTACAGTCATATAGTCCTAAGCAGGAGGAAATGGATGATAGGAAAGATGAGAAAAAGCTAGTAGTAATAGTAGTGCAGACTTAGTTTGACAGTGTTGAGGGAATTATTTGTTTAGCAGAGTTAGGGTGTTCGGCAAAAATCTGTTGTGTCTAGATAAAAGACATAACAAAACAGTAGCAGTATAAAACAATTAGAAAATCACAAATTTATTTATTTATTTTATTTATTTATTAGATTTGTATGCCGCCCCTCTCCATAGACTTGGGGCGGCTAACAACAATAATAAGAAACAGCAGAAAACATTTAATATTTAAATTACTAAAAGCCCTTATTGAAAACCCAGCATACACACAAACATACCATGCATAAATTGTATAGGCCTAGGGGGAAGGTCTATCTCAATTCCCCCATGCCTGACGACAGAGGTGGGTTTTAAGGAGCTTACGAAAGGCAAGGAGGGTGGGGGCAATTCTGATCTCTGGGGAGAGTTGGTTCCAGAGGGCTGGGGCCACCACAGAGAAGGCTCTTCCCCTGGGCCCCGTCAAACGACATTGTTTAGTTGACGGGACCCGGAGAAGACCCAAATAAATAATTAATATAATTATAATAAATAAATGATAAGAAGGTCAAATAAAACAATCATTCAGTAAACATTCATTCTTCTTGGCCGGAGCTAGTTGGTCTTGCTTCGGAAGCATGAGTCTCCGTGGGTAGTTGCTTCCACAGAGCTGGAGCCACCACAGAGAAGGCCCTCCTACGTTGTCCCGCCAATCGGCATTGTTTGGCCAATGGGACTTGGAGAAAGTCAACTCTGTGGGTTCTAGTCGATCTCTGGGAGATACATGGCAGAAGGCGGTCCCGTAAATAATCTGGTCCAATGTCACGTAGGGCTTTATAGGTGAGGGGTGGCATACAAATCCAAATAATAAATAAATAAAATAATAAATCCAGAGAGTAATTGAAAGCCAGTGCAGCTCGTGGAGTGTTGGAGATATGTGGGTATACCTAGGTACCCCCACGACAGGTCGTGCGGTTGTGTTCTGGACAGGGTTGTATTCTCCGAACGCTTTTCAAGGGCAGCCCCATGTAGAGTGAATTACAATAGTCGAGCTGCGAGGTGATAAGGGCATGAGTGACTGTGAGACGGGCATCCCTATCCCTATGCTCTCTACATGGGGCTACCTTTGAGGAGTGTTCGGAAACTTCAGATTGTGCAGAATGCAGCTGCGAGAGCAGTCATGGAATTCCCCAGGTATGCCTATGTTACTCCAACACTCCGCAGTCTGCATTGGTTGCCGATTGGTTTCCGGTCACAATTCAAAGTGTCGGTTATGACCTATAAAGCCTCCTGCCACACGAATCCCAGCGACCAGTTAGGTCCCACAGAGTGGGCCTTCTCCAGGTCCCGTTGACTAAACAATGTTGTCTGGCGGGCCCCAGGGGAAGAGCCTTCTCTGTGGCGGCCCCAGCCCTTTGGAATCAACTCCCCCCAGAGATTAGGACTGCCCCCACCCTCCTTGCCTCTCGCAAACTCCTCAAAACCCACCTCTGCCGTCAGGCGTGGGGAAATTGATTCCCCCAGGCTGTTTCCCGTTTTACACAAGGTTTGTCTGAGATGTATGATTGTTTTTTATCATAAGGGTTTTAAATTGCTTTTTTATTGTTGGATTTGTACCGTATTTTGTGTTGTGAGCCGCTCCGAGTCTCCGGAGAGGGGCGACATACAAATCTAAATAATAATAATAATAATAATAATAATAATAATAATAATAATCATCATCATCATCATCATCATCCAGATAGGACTGCATTGGCTGCCAATTGGTTTCCGGATGCAATTCAAAGTGTTGGTTATGACCTATAAAGCTCTACATGGCATCGGGCCAGACTACATGCGTGACCGCCTTCTGGCTCACGAATCCCAGCGACAGGTTAGGTCCCACAGAGTCGGCCTTCTCCGGGTCCCGTCAACTAGACAACGTCATTTGGCAGGGCCTAGGAGAAGAGCCTTCTCTGGGGGGCCCGGCCCTCTGGAGTCAGCTCCCCCCAGATTCATGCTGCCCCCACCCTCGTTGCCTTCTGTAAGAGTCTGAAGACTCACCTATGCCGCCAGGCTTAGGGCCATTAGACTCTAGCCCTCTAGCCGACGAAATGTCATGTATGTTGCTGTTGATTTTTAATAATGGGGATTTTAGTTTAGATCAGTGGGTGCATATTAATTTGATTTAGATTTGTACTGTATTGTTCTTTTATATGTTGTGAGCCGCCCCAAGTCTTTGGATAAAATAATTATACTGGTGCGCTAGGCAGACCTGTGCAAAGGTCCCTCTAGCCACAGCCGAGAGATGTTGTCCTAATCTCAGCTGTGGATCTAGGAGGATCTGCTCTGAGGGGTTTAATATTTTCATAGAAACAGAAGATTGACGGCAGAAAAAGACCTCATGGTCCATCTAGTCTTCCCTTATACTATTTCCTGTATTTTAGCTTCAGATGGATATGTGTTTATCCCATAAGTGTTTAAATTCAGTTATTTTGGATTTACCCACCACGTCTGCTGGAAGTTTGTCCCAAGCATCTACTACTCTTTCAGTCAAATCATATTTTCTCACATGGCTTCTGATCTTTCTCCCAACTCACCTCAGATTGTGCCCCCTTATTCTTGTGTTCACTTTCCTATTAAAAACACCTCCCTCCTGAAATGCGTAAAAACTTTTCCCCCTTAAAAAGTTGAGAAACTCTATTTTAAGGCACAATCTAATTCTGTTGGGGTGGCTTGGTGAAAAAATAGTTTCTTCACATCCTGTGTAGAACAGATGAAATCATCCCAAAGTGGGTAAAAGGGTTATTTATTTATTTATTTATTTATTTATTTATTTATTAGTTGGACTTGTATGCCGCCCCTCTCCGAAGACTCGGGGCGGCTCACAACAAGTAAAAACAGTCACAACAATCCAATTAATTAAAATATTTAACGATTTAAGAAAAACCCCATGTAATAGCAAACACACACACAAGCATACCATGTATAAATTAACGTGCCCAGGGGAGATGTTTAGTTTCCCCATGCCTGACGGCAAAGGTGGGTCTTAAGGAGTTTTCGGAAGGCAGGAAGAGTAGGGGCAGTTCTAATCTCCGGGGGGAGTTGGTTCCAGAGAGCCGGTGCCGCCACAGAGAAGGCTCTTCCCCTGGGACCCGCCAACCGGCATTGTTTAGTTGACGGGACCCGGAGAAGGCCCACTCTGTGGGACCTAATCGGTCGTGGGATTCGTGCGGCAGGAGGCGGTCTCGGAGATATTCTGGTCCAGTGCCATGAAGGGCTTTAAAGGTCATAACCAACACTTTGAATTGTGACCGGAAATTGATCTGCAGCCAATGCAGACTGCGGAGTGATGGTGAAACATGGGCATACCTAGGTAAGCCCATGACTGCTCTCGCAGCTTGGTTTATTCAGTCGATCCCATTACCCAACCCCAACAGGAATGTTTACACTGCTTTAAATCCATGCTTTACTTTTTTTTTAAAGAAAAGAGCACAACTAAATTGCTGCTGTATCCTCTTTCAATTTGTCAGTGGATTCTGCAAGTGGATGTGACACCTGGATCAGACCCCGGTCCTTTTGCCAATCCTATCTGGCTTGGCCAATATTTGACAGAATAGTGGGTTACATCTTGCAACCCAGTTCAACTGTGTAGTTGAACTTTCCCCATATATAGGGGGGGGGGCATCTCTCCTGGTGTCCCCTGGATGGACTTCAAATCCCAGAATCCCTCAGCCAGCAGGGTTTACACAAGCAAGAACAATTAGGAGAAACAAATTCATTAAAGGTTGCGTGATTGGTTTCACAACTGCGGAAAGTCCCCCCCCCTCCCGAGATTAGAACTGCCCCCACCCTCCCTGTCTTTCGTAAACTACTCAAGACTCACTTATGCCGCCAGGCATGGGGGAGTTAAGATATTCCTTCCCCCTAGGCCATTACAAGTTATGCATGGTATGTCTGTGTGTATGTTTGGTCTTTATAATAAGGGTTTTTAGTTGTTTTATTAATTGGATTGTTACATGTTGCTTTTTATCATTGTTGTTAGCTGCCCCGAGTCTACGGAGAGGGGTGGCAAACAAATCAAATCAAACCAAATTAAATAAATAAATAAATAAATAAATTCAATTAATGACAAAGCAAAAAAAAAGGTTGCAAAATGAGGCCTTGCTTTAAGAATTGCCCTGCTTGAAGAATTGCATTGCTTTGAGAATAGCCTTTCTTAGCAGCAGAAATTTTGGGCTCATTTTTGGTCATATGTTGAGGACCCCCTATGTGCCTATGGGAAACTGCTGACTTAAACCACAGAATGCGACATTGCCAGACAATAGGCCTTTGTTTCACACAAGTTTTGAGTTGCTTCCCAAGGCTGCTTGAGGTTGACACTGGTCTCTTGTTACAACTTCAGCTGTGTTTTCAGAGGGTGTGCGTGTCTCTGTGTTTTTGTGCATCTTGAATGTGCAGCTGTTCACTGCCCATCTCTCTGAGGCGTATCTGTACTTATTAGGGAGATAGTATATATTATATTATATTTATTGGATTTGCATGCCGCCTCTCTCCGCAGACTCAGGGCAGCTAACAACAATGATAGTAACTGTCTGAGCCTCTAAAAGTTTAGAAAAATCTTTTTAATTTGCTCTGATATCCGTTTAGACAAATATTTCTCAACCTTGGCCACCTGTGTGGGTCAAGATATTGATAAAATTGAACGCGTCCAAAGACAGGCTACAAAAATGGTGGAAGGTCTTAATTTCTTAAACATAAAACCTATCAGGAAAGACTTAATGAACTCAATCTGTATAGTCTGGAGGACAGAAGGGAAAGGGGGGACATGATGGAAACATTTAAATATGTTAAAGGGTTAAATAAGGTTCAGGAGGGAAGTGTTTTTAATAGGAAAGTGAACACAAGAACAAGGGGACACAATCTGAAGTTAGTTGGGGGAAAGATCAGAAGCAATGTGAGAAAATATGATTTGACTGAAAGAGTAGTAGATCCTTGGAACAAACTTCCAGCAGACGTGGTTGGTAAATCCATAGTAACTGAATTTAAACATGCCTGGGATAAACATAGATCCATCCCAAGATAAAGTACAGGAAATGGTATAAGGGCAGACTAGATGGACCATGAGGTCTTTTCTGCCGTCAGTCTTCTATGTTTCTTCAATTCCCCAGCCAGCCTTGACCATCATTATTATTTCCAATATTATTTTGATTATATTATTATTATTCCACCCTTCTCCGGAGACTCAGGTCATAAATATGAACCACTCGCCAAGCATCTGAATTTTGATCATGTGATCCCTGTGGATGCTGCATCAGTAATAAGCTTGAAAAAACGGTCATAAGTTATATTTTTCAGCACCGTTGTAACCTTGAACGGTTGCTGAAGGAACCGTTGTAAATTGAGAACTACCTATTCCCTGTTGTACTTTCTTTCGTGACTGTGTCAGGCAGGTATAGCTTGGTGCTGCTTACTGTGTCTCCAATAGAGGAAAAAATTGTGAGATGGGCGGCCAATAAATTTTAGAAATGCATAAATATATATTTCAGCCTGGTCTTTGGTGGTGCCTGAGTTGGTTGTTTTCTAGCAAAAAAGCTTCCTTGCTCAATTACCGTATTTTGGGGAGTATAAGACGCACTAGAGTATAAGACATACCTTAATTTTTGGGGAGGAAAATAGAGAAAAGAATCTGCTTACTAGGTATTCATCTGTCTAGTGTCCTTAGCCAGCACATTATTTTATCCCCTGGTTGGGGCTTTAAAAAAACATTATTCGAAGAGAGTGACAATGAAAGAGCTTGCAAGTCAGTAAGTGCTGAGAACATCACTAGCACCTGGAAAGAAACATTTGGAGCTAGTTAGAGCAATGAAAAAAACATTGCAAAGTCTTAGGGCTTGGAAAACATTCTTCCTAGAGAGTAACAATTTAAGAGCTTGCAAGCCGGTAAGAGATGGGAATATTGTTAGTATTATTTTTTTTATTATTATTATTTATTGGATTTGTATGCCGCCCCTCTCCGCAGACTCGGGGCTAACAACAATGATAAAAAACAACATGTAACAATCCAATTTAATAAAACAACTAAAAACCCTTATAAAAACCAAACATACACACAAACATACCATACATAATTTGTAATGGCCTAGGGGAAGGAATATCCTAACTCCCCCATGCCTGGCGACAAAGGTGGGTCTTGAGTAATTTGCGAAAGACAAGGAGGGTGGGGGCCATTCTAATCTTGGGGGGGGGAGTTGATTCCAAAGGGTCGGAGCCGCCACAGAGAAGGCTCTTCCCCTGGGGCCCGCCAAATGACATTGTTTGGTCGATGGGACCCGGAGAAGGTCAACTCTGTGGGACCTTATCGGCCACTGGGATTCATGCGGTAGAAGGTGGTTCCGGATGTATTCTGGCCCAATGCCATGTAGGGCTTTAAAGGTCATTACCAACACTTTGAATTGTGACCGGAAACCGATCGGCAGCCAGTGCAGGCCGTGGAGTGTTGGAGAAACGTGGGCGAATCTAGGAAGCCCCACGATGGCTCTCGTGGCCGCATTCTGCACGATCTGAAGTTTCCGAACACTTTTCAAAGGTAGAGATGTAGAGAGCGTTGCAGTAGTACCTGGTTGGGGCTGGAAAGAAACATTCGGAGCAAGTAAAGCAATCAAAACAACCCCTACAAAGACAGGATTTGGAAAACATTCTTCTCAGAGAGTAACAGTGAAAGAATTTGCAAGCCAGTAAGAGCTTGGAACATTGTTACTACCTGGTTAGGGCTGGAAAGAAACTTATTGGAGCAAGATAGAGCAATGGAAAAACACCCTGCAAAGACTTAGGGCTTGGAAAACATTTTTAGCAGAGATTAACAGTGAAAGAGCCTGCAAGGTAAGAGTTGGGAAGATCATTAGCAGCTAGTTGGGGCTGGGAAAAAGGCTACATTCACAGTATAAGGTGCACCCAAATTATCAGGGAGTTAAAAGGTTTGTCTTATACTTGGAAAAATACGATAGGTACCCAGCTCCTGCAGCAAACAGTTTTCATAATTAAGGAACGGCAGCACTATTGATTTGTCGTTTATTTTAGTTCAATCTGTATGCTGCCCAACTCCCTAAGGACTCTTACTAACTCAGATAAGCAATCAGAGAATAAACAGCCTAATCAAGGAACCACTAAGAACACTCCCACAAAACTGGGAAGGCAAATGGCTTGGATAGGATCGAGAGCGAAATCCGCACTCCCTTCCAGCGCTGATGATATTACCTAGTTTGGTAATGAAACGTCTGCTGCACGAATCCCAGCGACCAGTTAGGCTCCACAGAGTGGGTCTTCTCCGGGTCCCGTCAACTAAACAATGTCGCTTGGCGGGACCCAGGGGAAGAGCCTTCTCTGTGGCGGCCCCGGCCCTCTGGAACCAACTCCCGCCAGAGATTAGAATTGCCCCCACCCTCCTTGCCTTTCGTAAACTTCTTAAAACCCACCTCTGGTATCTCTGTATGTATGTTTGGTAATAATGGGTTTTTAACTGTTTTTTAGTATTGGATTATTGTTATATGCTGTTTTGTTATTGCTGTTAGCCGCCCCGAGTCTCCAGAGAGGGGCGGCATACAAATCCAATAAATGAATGAATGAATGAATGAATGAATGAATGAATGAATGAATGAACTGGGGGAGCACCAGGGACCCCACTTACTACATCATCTTGACTGGTACGCAACTTGGCAACATGTGTTTGTCTTGAACTGCTGTTTAAATGCCTGCGGGTCCAGGCTGAGCTGTAGGCCACAGAATCACAATCACATTCTAAGCCAGGAGTCTCCAGCAAAGCTGGCTGAGGAATTCTGGGAGTTGAGGTCCACAAGTCTTAAAGTTGCCAAGGTTGGAGACTCTTGGTCTAAGCTGAGATGTCTCATCCCCCATGTTGACCACAGTTGGAAGGGACCTTGGAGGTCTTCTAGTCCAGCCCCCTGCTCAAGCAGGAGTTCCTTTATACCATTTCAGGCAAATGCTTGTCCAGTAGGAACACTCACAACCTCTGGAGGCAAATCAGTGTATTGATTAACTGCTTGCTCTCTCTCGGTTAGGAAATCCCTCCTTAGTTCAAGGTTGCTTCTCTCCTTGATGACTTAAATTCAGTTACTGTGGATTTATCTACCACGTCTGCTGGAAGTTTGTTCCAAGGATCTACTACTCTTTCAGTAAAATAATATTTTCTCATGTTGCTTTTGATCTTACCCCCAACTAACTTCAGATTGTGTCCCCTTGTTCTTGTGTTCACTTTCCTATTAAAAACACTTCCCTCCTGGACCTTATTTAACCCTTTAATATATTTAAATGTTTCGATCATGTCCCCCCTTTTCCTTCTGTCCTCCAGACTATACAGATTGAGTTCATTAAGTCTTTCCTGATACGTTTTATACTTAAGACCTTCCACCATTTTTGTAGCCTGTCTTTGGACCCGTTCAATTTTGTCAATATCTTTTTGTAGGTGAGGTCTCCAGAACTGAACACAGTATTCCAAATGTGGTCTCACCAGCATTCTATATAGCGGGATCATAATCTCCCTCTTCCTGCTTGTTATACCTCTAGCTATGCAGCCAAGCATCATACTTGCTTTCCCTACCGCCTGACTGCACTGTTCACCCATTTTGAGACTGTCAGAAATCACTACCCCTAAATCCTTTTCTTTTGAAGTATTTGCTAACACAGAACTGCCAATACAATAGTCAGATTGAGGATTCCTTTTCCCCAAGTGCATTATTTTACATTTGGAAACATTAAACTGCAGTTTCCATTGCTTTGACCATTTATCTAGTAAAGCTAAATCATATACCATATTACAGACGCCTCCAGGAATATCAACCCTATTGCACACTTTAGAGTCATCGGCAAATAGGCAAACCTTCCCTACCAAACCTTCCCCTATGTCACTCACAAACATATTAAAAAGAATAGGACCCAGAACAGACCCTTGTGGCACACCGCTTGTAACCTGACTCTGCTCAGAATACTCTCCATTAACAATAACTCTCTGATGTCTACGCTTCAGCCAGCTGCAAATCCATTGAAATATCCAGGGATTAAGTCCAATCTTCACTAATTTATCTATCAGCTCTTTATGTGGAACCGTATCAAAGGCTTTGCTGAAGTCCAGATAGGCAATATCCACGGCACCACCTTCATCCAACACCTTTTTGACATAGTCAAAGAAATCAATGAGATTAGTCTGACATGATTTGCCTTCAGTAAAGCCATGCTGATTTGGGTCCAATAAGTTATTGTTTTTTAGGTGCTGATTTATCCTCTTTTTGAGTAGAGTCTCCATCATTTTAACTACAACTGATGTCAAGCTAACTGGCCTGTAGTTACCAGCTTCTTCTCTACTGCCCTTCTTGTGGATAGGCACAACACTGGCCATTCTCCAATCCTCAGGAACATCTCCTGTTAACAAGGATTGGTTAAACAAATCAGTCAGGGGGGTAGCAATGACAGATCTGAGTTCTTTAAGAACTCTGGGGTGGATACCATCTGGACCCATTGCCTTATTTATCTTTAATCGTTCAAGTTCTTCTAAGACATTAGCTTCTAAGATCACTGGAGCTGAATCCGTACAGCTGGAAGCAATGCTATATCCCTCTATAGTATTATTTTGTAAGGTGTCTTTTGAGAAAACTGAACAGAAGTAGCTATTGAAATGGTCAGCGATCTCCTTATTCCCATTAATGCATGTATTATTCCCGGTACTAAGCTTCATGATGCCGCAGTTTTTCTTCCTCTTATCACTAATATATCTGAAGAAGGTTTTATCCCCCTTCTTTACAGATTTGGCAATTTCTTCCTCTTTTGAGGCTTTAGCAGCATATATTATCTGTTTTGCCTCCTTCTGTCTCATTTTATACACCTCCCTATCAGCTATACTTCCAGACTCTTTATACTTCCTATAGGCAGCCTTTTTTTCATTGACTATAGCCCTTACATCATTGCTAAACCATAGCGGTTTCTTCTTCCTTTTACCTTTAGTTATTTGTCTTACATACAGTCCAGTGGCTTTTAAGATGGCCTTTTTTAATACAGTCCACTGGGTGCTCACTCCTGCCATTTTATCCCCCCCCTTTAATTCATTATCTAAATATTCCCCCATTGCATTAAAATTTGTTTTTCTGAAATCCAATACTTTGGTTGCATTATAGGATTGCTCACAATGAGTTTTTACATCAAACCACAAACATAGATGGTCACTGCAACCTAAATTTTCTCCCACCTTGACCTCTGAAACCCAATTCCCATTTGTAAAAACTAAATCTAGAATATTCTCCCCTCTAGTTGGTGTCTTAACCAGCTGTGCCAGAGCTGCTCCTGTAAAGGCCTCTACTATATTCTTACTTTTGCATGTAAGGGCACTGGGGATATTCCAGTCAACATCAGGCATGTTGAAATCACCCATAACCACAATATTTCCCTTTACTGCCACCTTCTCTGCACTGTTTCCAGAGTCCCAATGTCTTGTTTTTATATTGGGGCCAAAACCAGATGCAGGATTCAGGGTGTCCAGCAAACCTGGAAAACAGGGAAATCAGGGAATTATCAGGGAAATTGGCGGTTTGGGAATTATCAGGGAATTTGTGAAAAAAATGAAATAAATCGGGGGGGAAAACAAACTATTAAAATGTTTAAAAGTCAGGGGCAAATCATGTATTTATTTATTTATTAATATTTATATATATTTGTCAAACAATTATAGGATGGCAATTTGTATAATCATAACATTAGAAAAGTAATGATAAAAAGTAATGATAAAAGACAATAGGACAGTAGGACAAGGTTGGTAGGCATAATGGCGCGCTTATGCACGCCCCTTGCAGACCTCTTAGAAAGGGGGAGAGTTCGATTGTAGATAATCTAAAGGTTAAAGGTTTTGGGGTTGGGAGTAGAAACCACAGAGTCAAGTAGAGCGTTCCAGGCGTAAATTACTCTGTTGCTGAAGTCGTATTTTTTGCAGTCTAGTTTGGAGCAGTTGACATTTAGTTTAAATCTATTACGTGCTCGTGTGTTGTTGCGGTTGAAGGTGAAGAAGTCACTAACAGGTAGGACACTTCGGTATATGATTTTATGAACTATAGTTAAGTCGGAACGGAGACGATGGAGTTATTTTATGAACAATAGTTAAGTAAAAAAAATGTCATGTAAAAAATAAAATGGATCGCGCTGCCTGGCAGAGTCAAGCGAAAATGAGCATCACTGTGGCAACATCTTCTGATATTTCTCCACGGCTTAGCTGTTTGGTATGACCTCATCAACGACTGTGCCTTACCTCATTGTTTCCCAACCTTGGAAACTTGAAGATATTTGGACTTCAACTCCCAGAATTCCGTAACATGGAGGGTCAAGAACTTCCATAGATCAATGGTTGTTTCTCCTCTATGCGCAGCCAATTCTGGTTGTCTAGCCCAGTGTTTCCCAATCTTGGCCACATCCATAACAAATTGTTGGTTTGCATCACAACCTCAGTGCTTACTTTACTACCACCCCCAAAAAAGGTTTTAGACCGGACTCACTGTATGACCATGATGGGCAGGCTGTGTTACGGTCATAAGTTGGGGACTCCCTGTACTTTCCTTCCACTTGGCTCATGTCATATCTGTGAAGCCCTCTGCCTCTTCTGTCCTCGGGCAATTGACTTGCATTCTGACGTGCCCCTGGGTGCAGCTTCCCCTGGTCATTGGGGCATGCAGGGCCTTGCCCAGCGTGGCTCCTTCCAGGGACCTTAGAGCCACTTGGCATCCTGGGAGTTGTAGCCCTAGGGGAGGGATGGCTGATCTTTTTCTTGTGTATTGAAAACATGCGTGCCAACACTCATAATACAATGCACCTCCCTGCGCATGCACACATGAGTTCCCCGCTCCCCTGCCCCGCACATGCACATGGGACCTCTCCCGCCTCTTGTTTTTGGCTTCACAGGCCTCCTGGAACCAACAATTGACCGGGGAGGGGTGTGACACGCCCCCCATGCTCCCTTGCCCTGTGCATGCCCGCACCCCCCTGTATGCGCCGCTATTGTGAGCTGCCCCAAGTCCTCAGAGAGTAGGGTGGGAGCAGTACGGACATCAGGGAGGGGGGAGTTGATTCCATAGAACCGGGGCAGCCACAGAGAAGGCCCTCCCCCTGTGGTCCCGCCAACTTGCATTGCTTAGGCCAGTGTTTCCCAACCTTGGCAACTTGAAGATATTTGGACTTCAATTCCCAGCGAATGCTGGCTGGGGAATTCTGGGAGTTGAAGTCCAAATATCTTCAAGTTGCCAAGGTTGGGAAACACTGCCTTACCTAGATCGCAAGTGATGGGGAAATGTCAGGGAATTTCAAAATGCTTTCCCTCCTGGACACCCTAGTATTGCAAATGTGGCCTTGACAACAGGTCTCACATCTTTACTGTTGAAGTGGGTTTATGGTGTGTGTCTGTGACTTGTGGGTAGCTGCTTGCGAGTCCCGAACCACAGCTGCCCTGCCACTAACCCACTGGACGTGGTCTTTCACTTGACGTCTTCTCCCTCTTTTCTCTCTGGGCATCCTCGGCTTGACTAACCCGCTTGCCTTTTCTCTGCCTGTCCTTTCCCTCCCTTTGCTCCTTGTCCATGACAGATATCAACCTTAACTCTCCCAACAAAGGTCTCTTGTCCGATTCCATGACTGATGTGCCGGTGGACAACCCCAGCGCCGCCGCCATGGCCGCTCCGTCGAGGACCTTGCCCTACAACGGTCTCACCGAAGCCGAGGAGGAAGAACTCAGGGCCGAGCTGATGAAGGTAAAGGATCGCCTCCTATCTGGTTCTATTTGGGTGTTTGCTCAGTTCCAGCAATCGTGTTCGATGTGGATGAGCCGGTTTGGCCTAGTGGTTAAAGTACCAGGCTAGAAACCAGGAAATGGGGAGTCTTAGGCCCGCCTTAGACTTGAAAGCCAGTTGAACGGGCCAATCACCCTGATAAGATCTAGCCATGGCTTAGGCATGCAAGCCAGCTGGGCGACTTTGAGCCAGTCACCAGGAGATGGTGAGTTCTAGTTCTGGATTAGGTGTGAAATCTGGATGGATGACTTTGAGCCAGTCACCAGGAGACAGTGAGTTTTAGTTCTGGATTAGAAACAAAATCTGGCTGGGCAATTTTGCGCCAGTCACCAGGAGATGGTGAGTTCTAGTTTTGGATTAGGAATGAAATCTGGCTAGGTAACTTTGGGCCAATCACAGGAGACGCTGAGTTCTAGTCCTGGATTAGGTGTAAAACCGGCTGGGTGATTTTGGGCCAATCACCAGGAGACAGTGAGTTCTAGTCTTGGATAATTCATTTCAATTCAATTTATTAGATTTGTATGCCACCCCTCTCCGAAGACTCGGGGCAGCTCACAACAACGACAAAAACAATATTATAATGGCACAAATTTAATATTAAAAATAATTAAAAACCCTATCATAATTAAAAAACCAAACAGCACATACATACCAAACATAAATTATAAGGAGCCTGGGGGAAAGATGTCTCAAACCCCCCATGCCTTTCGGTATAGGTGGGTCTTGAGTAGTTTACAGAAGACAAGGAGGGTGGGGGCAGTTCTAATCTCCGGGGAGAGTTGATTCCAGAGGGCTGGGGCCTCCACACAGAAGGCTCTTCCCCTGGGACCCACCAGACGACACTGTTTAGTCGATGGGACCCGGAGAAGGCCAACTCTGTGGGACCTTATCGGTCGCTGGGATTTGTGTGGTAGCAGGCGGTTCCGGAGGTACTCTGGTCCAATGCCATGTAGGACTTTAAAGGTCATAGCCAACACTTTGAATTGTGACCGGAAATTGATCGGCAGCCAATGCAGGCCATGGAGTGTTGTAGAAACGTGGGCGAATCTGGGAAGCCCCACGATGGCTCTCGCGGCCGCGTTCTGCACGATGTGGAATTTCTGAACACTTTTCAAAGGTAGCCTCAAAGGATAAGGTGTGAAAGCTGGCTGGGCAACTTTGGGCCATCACTAGGAGACGGTGAGTTCTAGTCCTGGATAAGAGCTACTGGGGGGGGGGAAGTGGGGGGGGTTATGTTCATGCTCAGGGGGGAGAGCATTACATTATGGGTGTTGGGACAGACGTGCACACAGGCCTGAGCTAAAAATGGGAATAGGGAATAGAATGGGATGGGATAGAATAAAATAAAATAGAATTGTTGGGAGGGACTTTGGAGGTCGTCTAGTCCAACCCCCCAGCCCAAGCAGGAGACACCATTTATGACAGATGGCAGTCCAATCTCTTCTTCAAAGCCTCCAGTGACGAAACTCCCACAACTTCTGTTCCCCTGTCTGATCGCTCTCACTGTCAGAAAGTTATTTCCTTATTTCCAGGTCGAATCTCTCCTTGGTCAGCTTCCATCTGTTATTCCTTGTCAGGCCTTCAGGTGCCTTGGAAAATAGCTTGGCCCCCTCCTCTCTGTGGCAGCCCCTCAAATACTGGAGGGCTGCTGTCATGTCTCCCCTGGTCCTTCTCTTCCCTAGAGTAGCTGCTCAGATGGCTCAGGTCAGAATTTAAGAAAAGTAAAACTCAAGAGTCCATTTTGAACTTCAAGAGTGAACAAACTCAAACTCAACCCAGATAAGACGAAGTGGCTGTGGGTTTTGCCTCCCAAGGACAATTCCATCTGTCCATCAATAACCCAGGGGGGGGATTACTGACCCCCTCAGAGAGGGTCCGCAACTTGGGCGTCCTCCTCGACCCACAACTCACATTAGAGAACCATCTTTCAGCTGTGGCGAGGGGGGCGTTTGCCCAGGTTCGCCTGGTGCACCAGTTGCGGTCCTATTTGGACCGGGTCTCACTGCTCACAGTCACTCATGCCCTCATCACCTCGAGGTTCGACTACTGTAATGCTCTCTACATGGGGCTACCTTTGAAGAATGTTCGGAAACTTCAGATCGTGCAGAATGCAGCTGCGAGAGCAATCATGGGCTTCCGTAGGTATGCCCATGTCACACCAACACTCCGCAGTCTGCATTGGTTGCCGATCAGTTTCTGGTCACAATTCAAAGTGTTGGTTATGACCTATAAAGCCCTTCATGGCATCGGGCCAGACTATCTCCGGGACCATCTTCTGCCGCACGAATGTTTCTTATGACAGTTGAAGTGTGGTTGAAGAATGAAACTTGGCATGATTAGGAAGGGAATCGAAAATAAGTCAGTAAGTGTTGTATTGCCTCTGTACAAATCGATGGTGAGACCACACTTGGAGTATTGTGTACAGTTCTAGTCACCGCACCTCAAGAAGGATATAATGGAATTGGGAAAGGTGCAAAAAAGGGCAACAAGAATGATCAAGGAAATGGAGCCCCTTGGTCTCTTCAGCCTTGAAAGACGGCGTTTAAGGGGTGACTTGATCAAAGTGTATAAAATCATGAATGGGATAGAAAAGGTGGATAGAGAACAATTCTTTTATCTATCACACAATACTAGGACGAGGGGGCCCTCCCTAAAGCTCATAGGTAAGAATGTGAGGACAAATAAAAGGAAATATTTTACCCAGAGGGTCCTTGGTTTATGGAATTCCCTTCCAGAAGAGGTCATGACAGCTGTCAGCCTCAATAGCTTCAAAGCAGGATTAGACAGATTCATGGATGCCAAGCATATAGATGGTTATTGAAATGGATGTCCATGTGCCGCATCTATGTTGGTTGAGGCAGGCAGGATTCCCTTGGGTACCATTTGTTGGGGGTCCAGGGAAAGGGAGGGTCTTGCCTTCTCTTTCTGCTCAAGATCCCCATGGACAATTGGTGGGCCACTGTGTGACATAGAATGCTGGACTCGATGGGCTTTGGCCTGATTCAGTAGGGCTCTTCTTAGGTTCTTCTGTTCTTATGAAACACAGCGAGGTGGCCTCTAGCTATGGCCAGTTCCTGTCCCATTACATTTGTCTTCTGCTCGTTTATTTATTTATTTTATTTATTTATTTGCCAAACAATTATAGGGTGGTAATTTGTACAAATAAAACATTAGATAAGTAATGATAAAAAGTAACAAAAGAAGACAATAGGACAGGGACGGTAGACACAGTGGTGCACTTATGCAGGCCCCTTATAGACCTCTTAGAAAGGGGGAGAGGTCGATTGTAGATAGTCTAAGGTAGTATTTCCCAACCTTGGTAACTTCAAGATATCTGGACTTCAACTCCCAGAATTCCCCAGCCAGCATTTGCTGGCTGGGGAATTCTGGGAGTTGAAGTCTAAATATCTTCAAGTTACCAAGGTTGGGAAACACTGGTCTAAGGTTAAAGGTTTTGGGGTTAGGAGTAGAAACCACAGAATCAGGTAGTGCCTTCCAGGCGTTGATGACTCTGTTGCTGAAGTCGTATTTTTTGCAGTTACGTTTGCAGCAGTTGACATTTAGTTTAGTTCGATTTTGTGCTCGTGTGTTGTTGCGGTTGAAGGTGAAGTAGTTGTCCTTGCCTAATTTTTCCTTTTTCCCCCCCACCCCAATATATAGGTGGAAGAGGAGATTGGCACTTTGCGCCAGGTCTTGGCGGCCAAGGAGAGACACTGCGGAGAGCTGAAAAGGAAGCTGGGCTTGACCCCCTTGGATGACCTCAAGCAAAACCTCTCCAAGAGTTGGCACGATGTCCAGGTTTCTAACGCGTAAGTGTTCCCCTCGTTGTGAAATTTCTCTGTTGTTGCGCAGCACAGTTAGGAGATAAAACACCGAAGGCATAACCTTGCAGGCTCAGTCAAAAAAGGAGAAGGCACAGGTAGTCCTCGACTTATGACCAGTGGCTTAGCAGCCGTTCAAAGTTGCAACAGGCCTCCCTAAAGATAACCTCCGAGTTATGACCGCAACTGTTCTGTTGGGCTCTCTGGTAGACTCCTCCCAAAAATTCACAGGTACAAATTTCAGACACACACACATTTGAAAATTCAAAACAATGTTCTTTATAATGAAAATTCACTTAAACTAAGCCCTCTTTTTGTAGAGCAAAGAGCACTTGTCTCCAAACAAACTGGTAATTTGTACAAGTCCCTTATCAGTTCTGTGATACTTAGCTTGCAGCTGTGAGGCAATTCACAGTCCTTCTTTCACAAAGTGAAACACACTTTGCTCTGGTTTAGTTTCAAAGCGGGGAAAAATCAGCACACAAAAAGTCAAAGTCAGCAAAGCAGTCACGAAACACAACGATCAGATAATCCTCCACAATGGCCAAACCCACAGGCTGCTCTTTATAGCAGCCTCACTAATTACCACAGCCCCACCCAACCACAGGTGGCCTTATTTTCTTTGATAATAATCTCTCAGTTGTTGCCTATGCATCGCTCTCCGCATGCGTGGCTGTATCATTAACTCTTGTTCTGAATCCAAGGAGGAGCTAGAGAATTGATCTCCTTCTGAGCTGTCTGCCCCACTCTCCTCCTCCCTGTCACTCATGTCTTCTTGGTCAGAGGAGCCTTCATCAGCAGATTCCACCGGGGGGGGGCAAAACAGGCCTGCAGCATGTGGATGTCTCCCCCACATCCACAGTCCTTGGGGCAGGAGCTGGGCCAGAGCTAACCACAACAGCAACTAAGTCCAAAATTTCTCGCCAAGCGAAACATTTGTTAAGTCGTTTCCCCCCACCCACCCCCCATTTTAACCACCTTTCCCAACACGGTTGTGAAGCGAATTTGCCACATTTGTTTAAATTATTTGCAAGGTTGTTAAGTGAAGCTGACTTCCCCGTGGATTTTGCTTGTCAGAAAATCGCATGACCCCAGGAGACGTTGACTGTCATAAATGTGAATCACTTGCCAAGCATCTGAATTTTGATTGTGTGACCGTGGGGGAGCTGCAACGGTGTGTGAAAAGGGGTCAGACGTCACGTTTTTCAATGCCGTTGGAACCTTGAATGGTCACTACATGGTCGTCAGTTGAGTACCTCTACCTAAGAAGGCCTCTACTTACGAACTTTTCTAGATAAGAACCGGGTGTTCAGGATTTTTTTGCCTCTTGTCAAGAACCATTTTCTACTCAAGAACCCAAGCCCGGAAAACCTTCCCAGGAAATTTGAGAGCGGCACGAAGGCCCGGCCAGTTTCCTGCCATTCCCCCTTTAATCCCAGCCATCTCGGGCTTTTCTGGGCTGCCAGAGGAGCCTTTCGGTGGCGCTTAAGGAGGCTTTGGCAGTCCAGAGCGAACAAAGCATTTTCCTTTCTCTGGGCGCTTGGAGAGAGAACAAACCACTTTGCTGTGATGACTCCCTCATGCTGCCTCCCATACACCCGGCGCGAGGTTGCGTCCTGGAGCGCCTGGGTGCAGAAAGGCAAAAGGGGGCACTTCGCCCCGGCCAGATCAACTCAGCTTCAGCCAAACTGAGGAGTCACCCCAGTGAAAGAAAGGCAGCGCTACAAAGCGAGTGAGCGAGAGGAGAGGGAAGCCCTTCAGCATGGGAAGGAAGAGGAAGCAGGTAGCAGCAGCAGCAGTCGCCTTTCGGTCAAAGGAGAGGGAGGTTCCCCCCTCTCGCCCCCCTGGGTTTCTCTCTCTGGCGCAGTGTATGGGAGGCAGCCTTGTACCAGGTGTATGGGAGGCGCATGCTCCTCCTCGCTGCCTCAGAGTCCCTCTTTTTTTTCCTTAAGCCTTAAAGTTTTGGATTTCTTTGATTCCCCTCACCTCCCCTTCTTCCTTCGCCAGCGACTGTCCTCCTCCTCTTCTTCCTCCTCCTCCTCCCACCCAAATTCCGATCTTTTATTTCCTAATGGGATTGCACGCATTCATATATATTTATACACCTATCAGATACAAAAGCCTCCGTGGGGCCTCTCTAGGAATCTCCTGGGAGGAAACAGGGCCTCCACCCTCCCTGTGGTTTCCCCAATCGCATGCATTATTTGATTTTACATTGCTTCCTATGGGAAAATTGCTTCTACTTACAAATTTTTCTACTTAAGAACCTGGTCACGGAACGAATTAAGTCCTTAAGTAGAGGGACCACTGTACTTAACTCAAATTTGAAGTTACAGCAGTTGGAAACACACACACACACACATACACAAACAAACACCAGTGTTCATGTGACCAAATCTCAGGCACTAAGTGACCAGGCCACTGTTGCATCAGTTAGCAGCATCCCGTCGTTGCATGATCACATTTTATGACGGTTTCACCAAACAACATGGGAATTACATCCATAACAAATTGTTGGTTTGCATCACAACCTCAGTGTTTACTTTACTACCACCCCCAAAAAAGGTTTTAGACCGGACTCACTGTATGACCATGATGGGCAGGCTGTGTTACGGTCATAAGTTGGGGACTCCCTGTACTTTCCTTCCACTTGGCTCATGTCATATCTGTGAAGCCCTCTGCCTCTTCTGTCCTCGGGCAATTGACTTGCATTCTGACGTGCCCCTGGGTGCAGCTTCCCCTGGTCATTGGGGCATGCAGGGCCTTGCCCAGCGTGGCTCCTTCCAGGGACCTTAGAGCCACTTGGCATCCTGGGAGTTGTAGCCCTAGGGGAGGGATGGCTGATCTTTTTCTTGTGTATTGAAAACATGCGTGCCAACACTCATAATACAATGCACCTCCCTGCGCATGCGCACATGAGTTCCCCGCTCCCCTGCCCCGCACATGCACATGGGACCTCTCCCGCCTCTTGTTTTTGGCTTCACAGGCCTCCTGGAACCAACAATTGACCGGGGAGGGGTGTGACACGCCCCCCATGCTCCCTTGCCCTGTGCATGCCCGCACCCCCCTGTATGCGCCGCTATTGTGAGCTGCCCCAAGTCCTCAGAGAGTAGGGTGGGAGCAGTACGGACATCAGGGAGGGGGGAGTTGATTCCATAGAACCGGGGCAGCCACAGAGAAGGCCCTCCCCCTGTGGTCCCGCCAACTTGCATTGCTTAGGCCAGTGTTTCCCAACCTTGGCAACTTGAAGATATTTGGACTTCAATTCCCAGCGAATGCTGGCTGGGGAATTCTGGGAGTTGAAGTCCAAATATCTTCAAGTTGCCAAGGTTGGGAAACAGTGGCTTAGGCGACGGGACCTGGAGGAAGCCAACCCTGTGTCATCTTATAGGTCTTTGGGAGGTAGGTGGCAAGAGACGGTCCGGTAGATAGTCTGGTCATGAGCCATATAGGGCTTTATAGGTGATACCCAACACCTTCAATTGTGCCCGGAGACTAATAGGAAGCCAGTGCAGTTCGAGGAGCAAAGGTGTTATATGGTTGTACCAAGGTCCACCCATGACAGCTCGTGCAGCTGCATTCTGGGCAATTTAGAGTCTCCGAACAGTCTTCCCCCATCCCAGCTCAGTTTTAGGAAAGAGGCCCCCCCCCCAAGTTCTGAACGCTACTAGGATCATTTAACTGTCTTCCCATCAATATCCCCAGGAAAAGCATCAGCCAAATTGCTTGAACACTATCCTTACGATGCAGTTAAAGAAGGTCCCTTCCCACCCTGTCATTATATTATTGCGTTGTTCTGGTGGTACCCCCTCCATTGAACAATCCCTCAGTGCCCACCTCCAGTTTGAGAGTCTCCAACCTCAGGGCAATGAATGCTGGGAAATAAGCCAGGGGAGAAGCCACCACCTGGTTAAGAACATAAGAACACAAGAAGAGCCCTGCTGAATCGGGCCAAAGCCCATCGAGTCCAGCATTCTGGCCCACCAATTGTCCATGGGGATCTTGAGCAGAAGAAGAAGGCAAAACCCTCCCTTTCCCTTGACCCCCAACAAATGGGACCCAAGGGAACCCTGCCCTCCTCAACCAACATAGAGGCGGCACTTGGACATCCGTTTCAATAACCACCGATACACTTGGCCTCCATGAATCTGTCCAATCCTGCCTTGAAGCTCTCCAGGCTGTCAGCTGTCACGACCTCTTCTGGAAGAGAATTCCATAAACCAAGGACCCTCTGGGGGAAGAAATATTTCCCTTGATTTGTCCTCACTTTCTTACCTATGAACTTTAGGGAGGGCCTACTCGTCCTAGTATTGCGTGATAGAGAAAAGAAGTTTTCTCTATCCACCTTTTCTATCCCATGCATGATTTTATACACTTCGATCAAGTCACCCCTTGAACGCCATCTTTCAAGGTTGCAATCTGGTTTCATAAGGGAGGGGCTCCCTGGTTACAGGAAGATATACCCTAGATTTAACTTAGAAGTGGGGTGGGTGGGAGAGAGCTGGGAGATGTTGGCCTGGCAAGAGGGAATTTAACAACCCGATGCTCGAAAACAGCTTGTGGGCGCTCCATCCCTGGAGGTTTTCAAGGAAAGATTGGATCACCGTTTGTCCAGGATGATAATAAGGTCTCCTGCCATAGACAGGGGTTTGGGCTAGACTAGAAGACCTCATGAGGTCCCTTCTAGCTAAACTGGCTGAGGAATTCTGGGAGTGGAAGTCCACAAGTCTTAAAATTTGCCCGGTTTCGAGTGCCCCGTTCCAGATATGAAGGGGGGCGGGGAGCCCTGTTCCCTCCTCATAGGTGGCCTTGAGTAAATTGTATGAACAAATGGAAGGAGGTGTTTTCTTAATCTGTTGTATTTATAGATATGTTTCGGCCAGCAATACACTGGAGGACTGGAATGAGAAATTAACCCAATCCGAAGCGTGAGTCTCTTAACCTTCTGCATAAAACACGCACCCCTTCTCTCTAAGAGCACCCCTAACTTTTCCTTCCTTCCCTGGGCTAATACCTCTTCCGCTTGGTCCCTTTGCTGTAAATGCTTCCTGGGTGCTGTGTAATCATAAGGCAAAATTGGGGGAAAGGGTCAAGAAACGGGACTTTTCTTGGACTTTTGGGCTGTTTGGCTGACGTTTTTCCTGGGGAGTGTTCTGTCGGGCTCTCTGGTAGACTCCTCCCAAAAATTCACAGGTACAAATTTCAGACACACACACATTTGAAAATTCAAAACAATGTTCTTTATAATGAAGATTCACTTAAACCAAGCCCTCTTTTGGTATAGCAAAGAGCACTGGTCTCCAAACAAACTCATAATTTGTACAAGTCCCTTATCAGTTCTGTGATACTTAGCTTGCAGCTGTGAGGCAATTCACAGTCCTTCTTCTTTCACAAAGTGAAACACACTTTGCTCTGGTTTAGTTTCAAAGCGGGGAAAAATCAGCACACAAAAGGTCAAAGTCAGCAAATCAGTCACGAAACACAACGATCAGATAATCCTCCACAATGGCCAAACCCACAGGCTGCTATTTATAGCAGCCTCACTAATGACCACAGCCCCACCCAACCACAGGTGGCCTCATTTTCTTTGATAATAATCTCTCAGTTGTTGCCTATGCATCGCTCTCCGCATGCCTGGCTGTATCATTAACTCTTGTTCCGAATCCAAGGAGGAGCTAGATAATTGATCTCCTTCTGAGCTGTTTGCCCCACTCTCCTCCTCCCTGTCACTCATGTCTTCTTGGTCAGAGGAGCCTTCATCAGCAGATTCCACCGGGGGGGGGGGCAAAACAGGCCTGCAGCATGTGGATGTCTCCCCCACATCCACAGTCCTTGGGGTAGTAAGGCAGTTTCTTTATCCTACTAGTATTGATTACTAGCCCTGATGATGTTACCTAGTTGGGTCATAAAACGTCTACCGGGAAGAAACCAAGCTCAGAAGACACCATGGGCTCTACAATTTCCCTCTTCCTCCTCCTTCTCTCCCCAAGCCCCACTCCCTTCTAGCACTGATTATGTTACCGAGTTGGGTCATGAAAGGTTTTCAGGGGAACAACCAAGCTCAGATAAACTCCCTAAATTGCTGGCATGTTTTTCCTTCACGTTGGGCAGACTGGGCCGAAGCAACATTAACAATTGTCCACAGACAGGGGTGGCATACAAATCCAATTAATAAATAAATTGATAAATTAAGAGAAGGATTTAGGGGGTAGTGATTTCTGACAGTCTCAAAATGGGTGAACAGTGCAGTCAGGCGGTAGGGAAAGCGAGTAGGATGCTTGGCTGCATAGCTAGAGGTATAACAAGCAGGGAAGGAGATTGTGATCCCCTTATATAGAGCGCTGGTGAGACCCCATTTGGAATACTGTGTTCAGTTCTGGAGACCTCACCTACAAAAAGATATTGACAAAATTGAACGGGTCCAAAGACGGGCTACAAGAATGGTGGAAGGTCTTAAGCATAAAACCTATCAGGAAAGACTTCATGAACTCAATCTGTATAGTCTGGAGGACAGAAGGAAAAGGGGGGACATGATCGAAACATTTAAATATGTTAAAAGGTTCAATAAAGTTCAGGAGGGAAGTGTTTTTAATAGGAAAGTGAACACAAGAACAAGGGGACACAATCTCAGGTTAGTTGGGGAAAAGATCAAAAGCAACATGAGAAAATATTATTTTACTGAAAGAGTAGTAGATGCTTGGAACAAACCTCCAGTAGTCGTGGTTGGTAAATCCACAGTCACTGAATTTAAACATGCCTGGGATAAACATAGATCCACCCTAAGATAAAATACAGGAAACAGTATAAGGGCAGACTAGATGGACCATGAGGTCTTTTTCTGCCGTCAGTCTTCTATGTTTCTATGTTTCTAAATACCGAGCGGTGTATGGGAAATTCTACCGTCTCCGTTTTTCTTTGCAGCTCAGATTTTGTGCTGACAAAGGATTGCGGATGTGGACAACTTCCTCCATTTATTTTGAAATTTTGCGGTCAGAGGGGAAAAGAGTAGAGCCAAGATTACAACCTTGGTAGCTTCCAATTGTTGGATCAGTCTCAAAACGGGCAGTTCAGGCTTTTAAAAGATTGGCTGCTTTCTCTTTTTTTAAAATTTTATTCTTTTTGTTTTTGCAATATTGGATGATGTCTTGACGAGGAAACCTTTCCCATCCTAAGCAAAAACCTGCCTGTTTTTTCCCCCCTGGATTAACAACAATATAGACTTTAAAAAACAAAAAAAAAAAGTTGAACTTTGAATTCTGTTCCAGCATTAAACCAGGGCTCTTCCAAGCTTGGCAACTTTTAAGATTTGTGAGTTTCCAATTCTGGGAGTTGAAGTCCACAAATCCTAAAGGTGCCAAGCTTGGAAGAGCCCTGCATTAAATATTCTAGAATAGAGAAGTGATAGAATAGAATAGAGTAGAGTAGAGTAGAGTAGCATAGAATAGAATAGAGTTGAATAGAATAGAGTAGCATAGAATAGAATAGAATAGAGTTGAATAGAGTTGAATAGAATAGAGTAGCATAGAATAGAATAGAATAGAGTTGAATAGAGTTGAATAGAATAGAGTAGCATAGAATAGAATAGAATAGAGTTGAATAGAATAGAGTAGCATAGAATAGAATAGAGTTGAATAGAATAGAGTAGCATAGAATAGAATAGAATAGAGTTGAATAGCATAGAGTAGCATAGAATAGAATAGAGTTGAATAGAGTTGAATAGAGTAGCATAGAATAGAATAGAGTTGAATAGAATAAAGTAGCATAATATAGAATAGAATAATAAAATAGAGTAGAATAGAATTCTTTATTGTCCAAGTGTGATTGGACACACAAGGAATTTGTCGTTCATGTATATGCTCTATGTATTTAATTTCCTGAAATTAGGAATGTCTGCCTTGTTTTTGATTGAGGCTGCAAAGGAAGAGTGGAGTCTTGAAAGCAGTCTTCCACCTCTAGGTCACTGCATCACTCCGCTTTTGCCGATATGATGGCTAACGTATTTCTTGGAGTATAAGATGCACTGGAATATAAGATGCACCTTAGTTTTTGGGGAGGAAAATAGGGAAAAGAATCTGCTTACCAGGTATTCATCTGGCTAGTGTCTTTAGCCAGCACATTATTTTATCCCCTGGTTAAGGGCTTAAAAGAAAATTTATTCTGAGAGAGTAACAATGAAAGAGCTGTGAACATCATTAGCACCTCGAAAAAAACAGTCTGACTAAGTAAGCCCTGCAAAGACTTAGGGCTTGGAAAACATTCTTCTTTGCAGAGAGTAACAATGAAAGAACTTGCAAGCGGGCAAGAGCTGGGAACATGGTTAGCACCTAGTTAGGGCTGGAAAGAAACATTTGGAGCAAGTTAGACCAATGGGGGGGGGAAACCTGCAAAGACTTAGGGCTTGGAAAACATTCTTTGCAGAGAGTAACAATGAAAGAGCTTGGGTACATTAATAGCACCTGGTTAGGGCTGGAAAGAAATATCTGGAGTAAAGCAATGAAACACCCCCCCCCTACAAAAACAGGGTTTGGAATACATTCTTTGCAGAGAGTAACAATGAAAGAGCTTGCAAGCCAGTAAGAGCTGGGAACATCATTGGCACCTGGTTAGGGCTGGAAAGAAACTTACTCAGAGCAAGTTAGAGTAATGAAAAAAAATTCTGCTAAGACTCAGGGCTTGGGAAACATTCTTCGCAGAGAGAAACAATGAAAGAGCCTGCAAGATAAGAGCTGGGAAGATCGTTAGCAGCTAGTTAGGGCTGGGGGGGGGAGCTACATTCAGAGTATAAGACGCACCCTAATTATCAATTAGGGAGGAAAAAGGGGCGTCTTATACACCAAAAAATATGGTACTTAATAACAGCCTCCTTGCTTCACAAGGGAAATTGTGATCTCGTGGTCCTAAAGTGAGAACTGCCTGTATCTTGAGCACCTCTCAAAATCCTGCCAAAACGAGGTGCGTTTTCAGAAAATGCCGGCTGGGGAATTCTGGGAGTTGAAGTCCAAATATCTTCCAAGTTCCCAAGGTTGGGAAACACTGGTGTAGGGTCATGATGGCGAATCTACAGCACGGGTGCCACAGGTGGCACGCGGAGCCATATCTGCTGGCACGCGAGCTGTTGCCCTAGCTCAGCTCCAATGTGCATGTGTGTGCCGGCCAGCTGATTTTTGGCTCGCACAGAGGCTCTGGGAGGGCGTTTTGGCTTCCAGAGAGCCTCCAGAGGGATAGGGGAGGGCTTTTTTACCTTCCCTGGCTGCAGGGAAGCCTTTGGAGCCTGGGGAGGGCGAAACATGGGCGTACTGGGTCCACCTGAAGTTGGGAAGCAAGCCCTTTCCGGCCTCCAGGGTGGCATGGAAAGCTGTTTATGCCCTCCCCAGGCATTGAATTATGGCTGTGGGCACTTGCCCATGCACGAGAGTATGTTCACAGGTGTGTTTTCAGAAGTGACCCATCCTTGCTTAAACCTGTGTGTTCGCCTGATTCGCCCTCGGCAGCAGTTGCCAAGCTTTGCAAACCCTCCTGCGCGTACACAGAACAGGCGCACGCCTCTGCCTTCCCCACCCACACCTGTTGTTGAAGCTCCAGCTGTGTCCTCTTTTGCTCCTTGGAGACCATTCCCAATTAACGACTGCCTCCCTTCCCAATGTCTTGTTTTTCTCCAGCTACAAGAAGACCCAGGAAACGCTGTATCAGGCCGGGCAGAAGACCTCGGCTGCACTGTCCAACATGGGTTCGGCAATCAGCCGGAAGTTTGGAGATATGAGGTGAGGGGTTGAAGGGTCATTTTTTTCCTTTCCTTTCGGCTTACCGTATTTGCCGGAGTATAAGACGCACCTTAGTTTTGGGGGAGAAAAATAGGGAGGAAAAATCTGCCTACCGGGTCATTCATCTAGCTAGCGTCCTTATTTATTTATTTATTAGATTTGTATGCCGCCCCTTTCCGTAGACTCGGGGCGGCTCACAACACAATAAAAACAGTTTCTAACAAATCTAATAATTTACAATATCAAAATATTTAAAAAACCCATTATTAAACAGACATACGTACAAACATACCATACATAAATTGTATAAGCCCAGGGGAGATATCTCAGTTCCTCCATGCCTGATGACAAAGGTGGGTTTTAAGGAGTTTATGAAAGGCAAGGAGGGTGGGGACAGTTCTAACCTCTGGGGGGAGCTGGTTCCAGAGAGTTGGGGCCGCCATAGAGAAGGCTCTTCCCCTGGGGCCCGCCAAACGGCATTGTTTAGTTGACGGGACCCGGAGAAGGCCCACTCTGTGGGACCTAATCGGTCGCTGGGATTCGTGCGGCAGAAGGCGGTCTCGGAGATATTCTGGTCCGATGCCATGAAGGGCTTTAAAGGTCATAACCAACACTTTGAATTGTGACCGGAAATTGATCGGCAACCAATGCAGACTGCGGAGTGTTGGTGTAACATGGGCATACCTGGGGAAGCCCATGACTGCTCTCGCAGCTGCATTCTGCACGATCTGAAGTTTCCGAACACTCTTCAAAGGTAGCCCCATGTAGAGAGCATTACAGTAGTCGAGCCTCGAGGTGATGAGGGCATGAGTGACTGTGAGCCGTGAATCCCGGTCCAAATAGGGCCGCAACTGGTGCACCAGGCGAACCTGGGCAAACGCCCCCCTCCCACAGCTGAAAGATGTTTCTCTAATGTGAGCTGTGGATCGAGGAGGACGCCCAAGTTGCGGACCCTCTCTGAGGGGGTCAATAATTCCCCCCCCAGGGTAATGGACGAACAGATAGAATTGTCCTTGGGAGGCAAAACCCACAGCCACTCCATCTTGTCTGGGTTGAGTTTGAGTTTGTTGACACCCATCCAGGCCCCAACAGCCTCCAGGCACCGGCACATCACTTCCACTGCTTCGTTGACTGGACAAGGGGTGGAGATGTAAAGCTGGGTATCATCAGCGTACTAATGATACCACACCCCATGCCCTCGGATGATCTCACCCAGCGGTTTCATGTAGATATTGAATAGCAGGGGGGTCTGGTTCAGCTTTAGCACATTATTTTATCTCCTGGTTAGGGCTGAAAAAAACCTTATTTGGGGGGAGTAGCAATGAAAATAAGCCTGCAAAGACTTAAGGCTGGAAAAAAAAAATTTGGCGGGAGTAGCAATGAAAAAATTCTGCAAATTGGGAAGATCGTTAGGGCTGGGCAGAAAAAAGCTTTGAAAAAGCTACATGCAGAGTATAAGTTACAGTGTTCCCTCGCTTTTTGCGGGCGATGCGTTCCGAGACCGCCCGCGAAAGTTGAGTTTCCGCGAAGTAGAGATGCTATGAACAGTATCCCAAGCCTTCCCTAAACACTTTAAACCCCTAAATTGCAATTCCCCATTCCCTTAGAAACCATTTAGATTATTACTCACCATGTTTATTTATTAAAGTTTATTTAAAAAAATATTTATTGAAGGCAGACGAAAGTTTGGCGATGACACATGACACCATTGGGTGGGAAAAACCGTGGTACAGTGATCCCTCGATGTTCGCGATCTCGATCTTTGCGAAACGCTATATCGCGATTTTTCCCACGATGACGTCACTCTCTTCCTTCCTCTTGCTCTCGAGCGGCGGGTGAACGGGCGAGCGGCAAACAGCGGGTGGGCGGGTGAACGGGCGAGCGGCAAACGGCGGGCGGGCATCAGCGAGGAGCCGAGGCGGCGGGGAAGACCCAGGGAAGGTTCCTTCGGCCGCCCAGCAGCTGATCTGCTCGGTAGAGCAGCAGCAGCGAGGAGCCGAAGATCGCGGCCATGAAAAAAAAGGGTGCGCATGCGCAGATGGTGTTTTTACTTACGGAACCCTACATCGCGAAAAATCGATTATCGTGAGGGGTCCTGGAACGGAACCCTCGCGATAATGGAGGGATCACTATATAGGGAAAAAACCCACAAAGTATTTTTTAATTAATATTTTTGAAAAACTGTGGTATAGGGAAAAACCCCGCAAAGTATTTTTTTAATTAATATTTTTGAAAAACTGGTATAGGGAAAACCCCGGCAAAGTATTTTTTAATTAATATTTTTGAAAAACCGTGGTACAGTGTTCCCTCGATTTCCATGGGTTCGAACTTCGCGAATAGCCTATACCACGGTTTTTCAAAAAATATTAATTTAAAAATACTTTGCGGCTTTTTTTCCTATACCACGGTTTTCCCCACCCAATGACTTCATACGTCATCACCAAACTAATAATTTTTGCAAATAAATAACAAAAGAAAATAATTATTGTTAATAAATAATTATGTTTATAAATATCAGGATCACTAAGTGTCTTATTCAATGGTGAGTACCATTAATAATGGTGAGTAAATGGTTGATAAGGGAATGGGAAATGGTAATTTAGGGGTTTAAAGTGTTAAGGGAAGGCTTGGGATACTGTCCATAGCCAAAAATGGTGTATTTACTTCCGCATCTCTACTTCGCGGAAATTCGACTTTTGTGGGCGGTCTCGGAACGCATCCCCCGCAGAAATCGAGGGAACACTGTATAGGGAAAAGCCCCTCAAAGTATTTTTTTAATTAATATTTTTGACAAACCGTGGTACAGTGGTCCCCCGATTATCGCGAGGGTTCCGTTCCAGGACCCCTCGCGATGATCGGTTTTTCGCGAAGTAGCGCTGCGGAAGTAAAAGCACCATCTGCGCATGCGCGCCCCTTTTTTCATGGCCGCGCATGCGTGCAGATGGTGCTTTTACTTCCGCACCTGGGAAGACCCGCCGCTTTTCCGCTGCCCGCCCGCCCGCCGCTCGCTTGCCCGCCGCTCGTGCACGATCCCAGGGAAGGTTCCTTGTCCGCCCGCCGCTTTTCTGTCCGCTGCCCACCCGCCGCTTGTCCGGCTGCCGCTCGCCTGCCCGCCGCGGGGAAGACCCGCCGTTTGCCGCTCGGGTTTGGGGGGGTGCTAGGAAGCCCCCCATGCCGGCGGAGACCTTTTAAAACACCCGTGCCGCTTCCCAGCTGAGTCCTGAAGCCAAGCGCAGAAGTTCGCCTTTGGCGCTTGGCTTCAGGACTCAGCTGGGAAGCGGCATGGGTGTTTTAAAAGGTCGCCGCCGGCATGGGGGGCTTCCTAGCACCCCCCAAACCCAGGTTGGGGGTTCGGGGGGTGCTAGGAAGCCCCCCATGCCGGCGGGAAGACCCAGGGAAGGTTCCTTCGGCCGCCCAGCAGCTGATCTGCCCGGCGGGGAACGCAAACTCCACCATCTACGTATGCGTGCAGATGGTGTTTTTACTTCCGGGTGGAAAAATCGCGATATAGCCGTTCGCAATGATCGGGATCGCGATACCCGGGGGATCACTGTATAGACTTTCCGCGAAGTTCAAACCCGCGAAAATTGAGGAAACACTGTACACCCAAATTTTCAGCCTCTTTTTTTGGGATGGAGTGTGTTTTATACTCCGCAAAATACGGTAATCACTTATTTATTTAATCATACTGTTATTGTCATTCCACTTCTTAAGTATGACAGTTACATGCTGGTTAAGGATGCCAAGGCGTTAAAACCTAAAGTATAATGGTTTCTAAGGGTTACAGTTAAGTTATGCTTGACATTGTCACAAGCATTTTTGATCTAAAATTCTGATTTTCACCTAGATCTCATCAACATCTTGATTTTCCTTTTTCTAAAAGCATCATTTAACCCCCACGTCCGATGATCTAAATTAAAGGACTGTGGACAAATTAAAATTTTATTATTGTTGAAAGGTCCAGAACTTCCCTTGATCCATATCATTACCCCGTATCCTTTGCCAATACTGCAGACTTTGGGGTTTATATAACCTAATTCTGATGATGTAGATAATATAATACTTTGCTGAAACTGCTGGCTTGGGAGCGCATTGAAACTGCTGTGCTTAAATGTTGAAGACAATCAGAAATTCTGGGCAAATCGCTTCTGGAAAGACATTGGACCGTTATAAGGCAGAAATCCATCTCTTTTATATTAATTACTTTTGGCTTAAAAAGCTGCAGAGACGTGGTTTCTTTTGAGCCAAATGGAGAGAAGGAAGGTGGCCAAATTCTAGCATTGGGATTGCCCCACGTACATAATGAAATTGAAGTGTCTCCCCCTTGTCCCACATTGGGGGTTTTCTTATTAACAAGAGCCAGTTTGATTTAGTGGTTAGGACACTGGGAGAGAACCCGGGAGAGGGGGAATTCTAGTCCTACCTTAAGCATGAAAGCCGGCTAGGTGACTTTGGGCCAATCGCTAGGAGACACTGAGTTCTAGTACCACCTTAGGCATGAAAAGCAGCTGGGTGACTTTGGGCCATTCATCAGGAGATTATTATTATTATTATTATTATTATTATTATTATTATTATTATTATTAATTAGATTTGTATGCCGCCCCTCTCCGCAGACTCGGGGCGGCTCACAGCAACAATAGAAACAATATATTACAAATCTAATAATTAAAAAATCATTAAAAGCCCCTTATTAAAAAACAAAACTTACCATGGATAACTTGTATAGGCCTGGGGGGAAAGGAATACAGTATCTCAATTCCCCCATGCCTGACGACAGAGGTGGGTTTTAAGGAGCTTGCGAAAGGCAAGGAGGGTGGGGGTAGTTCTAATCTCTGGAGGGAGTTAATTCCAGAGGGTCGGGGCCGCCACAGAGAAGGCTCTTTCCCTGGGTCCCGCCAGAAGACAATGTTTAGTCGACGGGACCCGGAGAAGGCCGACTCTGTGGGATCTAACTGGTCGCTGGGATTTGTGCAGCAGAAGATGGTCCCGGAGGTATTCTGGCCCGATGCCGTGAAGGGCTTTATAGGTCATAACCAACACTTTGAATTGTGACCGGAAACTGCTCAGCAACCAATGCAGACTGCAGATGGTGAGTTTTAGTCCTGCCTTAGGCGTGAAAGTGGACTGAGTGGCCTTGGGCCAGTACCCTCTCTTTCAGCCCAATTGGCCTCACACGATTCTGGTTATGGGGAAAATAGGAGAAGGAAAGATCGTGTCTGTTCCCCACTTCGAGTGGTTTATTTAAAAAATGATGACGGTGGCTTCTAATAAAAATAATAAGTAGATAGAGCAGCTGCCTCATGTGATGTGACAGTAACTGCGGACCAGCAGAGAAGAGAACGCTTCACTCACCGCAACCCTGGTTTTTCAGGAATTCTCCTTTCCCCATCCTGCTGGGATTATCTGGGTGGTAAGCGCATGCGATACTCTGATCACATAAGTATAAAAAGACAAATACCATTTTGAGATCTGTGTGCACTTCTGCAATTCGTGTATCACTACAGCGCCTTCCTTCCTTTCTTTCCAAAATCTACACTTTGGCTCAAACGCACTTAAAAAAATTATGGTAGGCGCTGGCCTTTAACCTCTCCAAACTAATAGCAAACCCCACACTTACTAGTGTTTGATTATGTTACATTGTTGGGTCATGAAATTTAAATATGTTAAAGGGTTAAATAAGGTTCAGGAGGGAAGTGTTTTTAATAGGAAAGTGAGCACAAGAACAAGGGGACACAATCTGAGGTTAGTTGGGGGAAAGATCAGAAGCAACGTGAGAAAATATTATTTGACTGAAAGAGTAGTAGATGCTTGGAACAAACTTCCAGCAGACGTGGTTGGTAAATCCACAGTCAATGAATTTAAACGTGCCTGGGATAAACATAGATCCATCCTAAGATAAAATACAGGAAATAGTATAAGGGCAGACTAGATGGACCATGAGGTCTTTTTCTGCCGTCAGTCTTCTATGTTTCTATGAAACGTCCGTAAAAAAAATTCCATCAACTTGGCACCAAGTACTCCACGGTCCTCTTCTTCCCCACCTCCTCTCTGCAGACCCCACTCCCTTCTAGCGCTGATAATATTTGCTAGTTGGGTAATAAAATGTCTGCAAAAAACCCATCAATCTCTGAGAGCAGCAAGGGACCTCACAATCTTGAGTCCTCTAAATCAGGGGTCTCCAGCCTTGGCAACTATAAGATTTGTGGACTTCAACTCCCAGAGTTCTTTGCAAAGCTTGGTTGAGGAACTCTGGGAGTTGAAGTCCAGAAGTCTTAAAAGTTGCCAAGGTTGTAGACCGCTGCTCTAAATTGGTAATACTTACCTGGTCAGGATTAGAAACCAGGACAGTGATGAAAAATCTTTTCCTTAGGTGCTGAAATGTTGTACGTGCATGCTATCATACGTGCCCGCACCCATAATTCACTGCCTGGGGAGGGCGAAAATGGCCTCCCCTGCTTCCCCAGAGACCCTCTGGAGGCCAGAAATGGCTTGTTTCCCAACTTCCGGTGGGCCCGGTAGGCCCATTTTTCACCCTACCCGGGCTCCAGAGGCTTTCCTGGAGCCTGGGGTGGGCAAAATCGTCCTCCCCATCCCCCCAGAGAACCTCCAGAAGACGAAAATGCCCTTCCAGAGCCTCTGTGTAAGCCAAAAAACAGCTGGCCAGCACACACAGGTGCACTGTGCTACCAGTGTTAGGCAACTTGTGGACTTCAACTCCCAGAATTCCTGAGCCAATCATGCTACCGTGTTTCCCCGAAAATAAGACACTGTCTTATATTAATTTTTGCTCCAAAAGTTGTGCTACGTCTTATTTTCGGGGGGGTGCCTTATATTTCTCAAATAAGACAAATTCACAGGCAGAAAAGCTGACACCCCCAAAGAAAGTGTACCGCACGGTACACTGATTACGGTACAGTACCTGTCAGTATGGCACCCACACACACAAACGACGGCACTTATGTGGTACAACAGTATACTCCCGCTATTGCAGCTTCCAGCCACTAGAGGAACTACAGTCTACGCACTGTAGTGGAGACTGTAATGGCGGTGAGACAGCAGCAGACTGTGTCTGCTGTACTGGACGGTACAAAGTGATGGAAGGGGCCAGCAGAGGACGCCACATTATTACGGTACCGCTATGAACAGCTTTGAATGGTACCGTATGTTTTTCCACCGTACCGTATGTAAACTTGACTACGCCTTATTTTCGGGGGGGTGCCTTATATTAGCAAATTCTGCAAAACCTCTGACACGCCTTACTTTCGGGGTACGTCTTATTTTTGGGGAAACAGGGTAGCTCAGGAACTCTGGGAGTTGAAGTCCACATGTCATAGAAGAGCCAACTTTGCCTACCCTGGAGCTAGGCCAACGGCTCGCCTGCTGGTATAGATGGCTCCACATGCCACCTGTGGCACTTGTGCCATAGGTTCACCATCACTGAACTGGGAGAACGTAGAAAAACAATTGTTTTATACCTTTTCTTCCTCTCAAAACTTAGTAGCTTCACGATGTCCCGAGTTCAGTCCTCCAAATTTCCCAGCTGTCCACCTGTGGCCTTCAACTCCCAGAATGCCCCAGACATACTCTAGCTAGGGGATTCTGGGAGATGAAGACTTCTGCCCTTCAAACATACACACACACAAATCTTTTAACATTACCACGGTTGAGAAAGATTGCCATTGCTGGTTGCCATTGCTTCTCTTCAAACGATAGGGTTTTTTTGTGGGGTCGGGGGACTTTTGGCTCCTATGACAGCTCCAGATATTTCTTTTTTTAAAAAAAAATATTTTTATTGATTTTCAAAAAAGACAGACAAAGACATACAACATTAAACTTTTAAGGAGCTACCATTGCTCCGCTTATCATAGAAGTCTAACTATTACAGAAATATAAAAATCAGATCAAAGCAGAAATACCACACATGTAAATTACATTCTTATTGAATTCAACTCTATTTTTATAATATTAAACTTATTATTCAGATTTCTTTATATTTTAAGATATTCTATACTTAAACAAAAAAGGGAGGTTATTAGTGATACAGAAGAAAAAGAAAAATGAAAGAATATATACTTCTAAGTTAGTTATACTATATATGAATTCATTCTATCTTATAATTAACTATTAATACCATTTTTAAAATTCCACCAGTCATATGCTTTATTCCATATTTTATAAAATTCTGTTTCAGTTTGATTATTTAAACATTTAGTCAACAGCTCCAGATATTTCACCAAACCATCTTCAGGGGGTTTTTTTGAAGTGCAGAAAGACTCCCAAATGATTAAACCGGTCCCGTTTTCGAATTCATCTTATGTGATCAGAGGCTAAGTGTTGTGTTGACTTGCTATTTTGTGGGGTGTGTGTGTGTGTGTGTGTGTGTGTGTGAAGGGCAGAAGTCATCCCTGCTCAACTTGTCTTTACTGTGTGGTCTTTTTGAGGTTTTCTGGCCCTTTTCCTCACCCATCCTCCAAACTCTGTGTGCTCTTTTTTACTTTCCTGGTGTGGCTGCAGTGTGACCCTGAGGTTTGGCTGCTTAAAACAGGTAAAGAGCTCTGTAGGTCAATCCAAATGGAGGAGGCCAGGAAAGCCCCTGCAAATTGGAACAGATTTGGTGTGTAAGTCACCTGGTAGAAAAGGCTAGGAGCTCAGTCTGTTTTCTAAATCAGGTTTTTCCAGTCCAATTCCGGGTGGTACATTGCTCAACAATAGTAACTGTGGTAGGGATCTTGGAGTCCTAGTGGACAACCATTTAAATATGAGGCAGCCGTTTGCAGCAGCTGCCAAAAAAGCCAACACAGTTCTAGGCTGCATCAACAGAGGGAGAGAATCAAGATCGCGTGAAGTGTTAATACCACTTTATAAGGCCTTGGTCAGGCCACACTTGGAATCCTGCAGTCAGTTTTGGTCGCCACGATGCAAAAGGGATGTTGAGAGTAGAAAAATTGGAGAGAAAAGCAAACGAGATGATTAGGGGACTGGAGGCTAAAACATATGAAGAACGGTTGCAGGAACTGGGCATGTTGAGTTTAATGAAAAGAAGGACCAAGGGAGACACGATAGCAGCCTTCCAATATCTCAGGGGTTGCCCCAAAGAAGAGGGAGTCAAGCTATTCTCCAAAGCACCTGAGGGTAGAACAAGAAGCAATGGGTGGAAACTAACCAAGGAGAGAAGCAACTTAGAACTAAGGAGAAATTTCCTGACAGTCAGAACGGTTGATCAGTGGAACAGCTTGCCTCCAGAAGTTATGAATGCTCCAGTACTGGAAGTTTTTAAGCAGATTTTGGATAACTGTCTGAAGTAGTGTAAGGTTTCCTGCCTAAGCAGGGGTTGGAGACCGCCAAGGTCCCTTCCAACTCTGTTGTTGTTGTTGCTGTTGTTATTAATTCAGATGTGTGGGGTTATTTCCCTCTTAGCTGGGCCAGTGGCTCTCCTGCTGGGGATGATGGGAGAAACCAACTGGATCAAGTGTGAAGCTAAATTGAATTGGGTTCGATCCAAGGGGAGTTAGTTGTAGAATGAGCTTCCTTTGGATTCAGCAAAGAACCAGGTTGTGGTTAAGGCTGTAGGCTAGAAACCAGGCGACTGTGTGTTGTAGTCCCACTTCAGCATGAAAGCCAAATCGGTGACTTTGGGCCAGTCAACAAGAAGTTCTAATCCCACCTTCCATGTGAAATGTCAGCTGTGTGAGTTTGGGCCAGTCACCAGGAGTCTCTGAGTTTTAGTCCCGCCTTAGGCACAAGATCCCCTTATATAGAGTGCTGGTGAGACCACATTTGGAAGACTGTGTTCAGTTCTGGAGACCTCACCTACAAAAAGATATTGACAAAATTGAACGGGTCCAAAGACGGGCTACAAGAATGGTGGAAGGTCTTAAGCATAAAACGTATCAGGAAAGACTTCATGAACTCAATCTGTATAGTCTGGAGGACAGAAGGGAAAGGGGGGACATGATCGAAACATTGAAATATGTTAAAGGGTTAAATAAGGTTCAGGAGGGAAGTGTTCTTAATAGGAAAGCAAACACAAGAACAAGGGGACACAATCTAAAGTTAGTTGGGGGAAAGATCAAAAGGAACGTGAGGAAATATTATTTCACTGAAAGAGTAGTAGATCCTTGGAACAAACTTCCAGCAGACGTGGTTGGTAAATCCACAATAACTGAATTTAAAGATGCCTGGGATAAACATATATCCATTGTAAGATAAAATACAGGCAATAGTATAAGGGCAGACTAGATGGGCCAGGAGGTCTTTTTCTGCCGTCAGTCTTCTATGTTTTTATATTTCTAAGTCAACTGGGTGACTGAGCCAATCACCAGGAAACTGTGAGTTCTAGTCCCGCCTTAGGCACAAGTCGACTGGGTGACTTTGGGCCAATCAGTAAGAGACAGGGAGCTCTCGACCCACCATTGGCATGAAAGCCAGCTGGATGACGTTGAGCCAATCACTGTCATCTCATAGGGTGTCAGTTCTTGTAGGGAGGAAGAAGGAGCACTAAATATATTTACTGCCTTGAGCTGTTTGTAAAAAAATAAAGGTGGGAGATAAACAAACAAACAACCCCACTGCCAATTGCTCTTCTCATTCCTCCAGTGATGAACAAGACGGACAGTTTATTATTTTTTTAAAAAAAATATTTTATTTGCACTTAAAATCACCTGGAATGATGGTGGCCTTTGTTGGAAGATTCCCAGGTTTGTTTGCTAATGTCACTCTTGAAAAACTGGTTTTCTTAGTTGCTGCTTCCTTGTCACCCAGCCATATCTTTGTTTTGTTTTGTTTTAATTTATTTATTTAAATTTATTTATTTATTTGTCAAAACATGTACAAGGTAATAGATATCATATAAACATAAAAGCAAGTAGGTAAATTAGGACAGTAGGTCAGGGACGGTAGGCACAGTGGTGTGCTTATGCACGCCCCTTACAGACCTCTTAGGAATGGGGTGACTGTAGAGCAGGGGTCCCCAAACTTTTTACACAGGGGGCCAGTTCACTGTCCCTCAGACTGTTGGAGGGCCGGACTATTAAAAAAAGCTGCGGTTTTCTTAACGCCGCCCTGGGGAGGAGGAGGAGGCGAAGTGGAGCAAGTCCCCAACTCCTTGCCGAGTTTTCTCTTTCTCTCTCTCTCACTCTTTCTTCCTTTCCTTTTCTTTACCCCTTTCTCTTACTTTCTCTCTCTCTCTCTCTCTCTCTCTTACTATCTCTCTCTCTCTCTCTCTCTTGCTTTCTTTCTCTCTCACTCACTCTTTCTCTCTTTCTCTCTCACTCACTCTTTCTTCCTCTCCTTTTCTTTATCCCTTTCTCTTACTTTCTCTCTCTCCCTCTCTTACTATCTCTCTCTCTCTCTCTTGCTTTCTTTCTCTCTCACTCACTCTTTCTCTCTTTCTCTCTCTCTCACTCTTTCTTCCTCTCCTTTTCTTTATCCCTTTCTCTTACTTTCTCTCTCTCCCTCTCACTATCTCTCTCTCTCTCTTGCTTTCTTTCTCTCTCACTCACTCTTTCTCTCTTTCTCTCTCTCTCACTCTTTCTTCCTCTCCTTTTCTTTATCCCTTTCTCTTACTTTCTCTCTCTCCCTCTCTCTCTCACTATCTCTCTCTCTTGCTTTCTTTCTCTCTCACTCACTCTTTCTTTCTCTCTCTTTCTTTCTCTGTCCCTCTCTTTCTCTCTCTTTCTTTCTCTCTCTCACTCTCTCACTCACTCTCTTTCTATCTCTCCCTCTTCCTTTCTCTCTCCCTCTCTATCTCTCCCTCTTTCTTTCTCTCTCTCTCTCACTCACTCTTTTTCTATTTCTCCCTCTTCCTTTCTCTCTCCCTCTCTATCTCTCCCTCTTTCTTTCTTTCTTTCTTTCTCTCTTTCTCTCTTACTTTCGCGGTGAGTGGACGGGAGATTCCGGAGCTTATTGTGTATATGTAAAATCTTGTGCGCTGCCGCGGGCCAGATAAATGACCTCAGCGGGCCGCATGCGTCCCGCGGGCCATAGTTTGGGGACTGCTCCTGTAGAGAGTCTAAGGTTAAAGTTTTTGGGGTTTGGGGAAGAAACCACAAAGTCAGGTTGTGCATTCCAGGTATTGATCACTCTGTTGCTGAAGTCGTATTTCCTGCAGTTGAGTTTCGAGCCGGTTTGTCCTGCCAGAAGTTGCCATCTGGCGTTCTTATCATGAGTTGTGTGTTGGTGACACCTGGAGCAAAAGGCCAAGGCGTTCCTTCATTGTCCAATCCAGCATAATTTTAGTCTTGGGGGGAGAAGGCATCCCTTCTATAATCTTCCTATGATGCACAAATTAAAATGAGCCCAAAGGGGATTTTGAAAACACAACTGGGCTCGAAAAACTTTTCACTGGAGAAGCAAAAACAACCTGGCTTCAATGATTGAAAATCTCTATAGACAAAAGGTAGACAGGTACGGCTAGCCCAGTGTTTCCCAACCTTGGCAACTTGAAGATATCTGGACTTCAACTCCCAGAATTCCCCAGCCAGCATTTGCTGGCTGGGGAATTCTGGGAATTGAAGTCAAAATATTTTCAAGTTGCCAAGGTTGGGAAACACTGGGCTAGACAACCAGAATAGAGGAGAAACAACCATTGATCTATGGAAGTTCTTGACCCTCCATGTTACGGTTGTCCCAAAGGGTTGTTGTTGTTGTTGTTGTTGTTTTGTCAAAAGGCAATCTGGAGTTTCTTTGCTTGCTTCCTCGAAGGCATTTCACCTCTCATCCAAGAACCTTCTTCCATTCGGACTGAATGGCACATGAGTCCTTCAGGATTGGGTGGCATACAAGTTACTATTATTATTAATTAGATTTGTATGCCGCCCTTCTCCAAAACCTAGGGGTGGCTCACAGAATAAATATAGAAACAAAGCGCACAAAACAAATCTAACACATTAATAAACTACAGCTAAAAACTATATATATTACTCAATCAGACAATCCAATCACACCATGCATCATATTTATTGGTCAGTTGATTGAATAAATGAATGAATGAATGAAATAGTCCTTGCAGGCCTCCAGTAGTTAGTGCTCTTTCTGAGGGCTGCAGAGGCCGCTTGGAGGTTTATCTATGCCCAAGGTAGGTGTTTGTGTGTGTTGAGCTGAATCCAGAACTGAAGACGTTTCTTGTGTAGCTTCCCTTGGGTTTTCCAGTTCATGATTATCTAGAGTTCAGCAAATTGTGGAGATGATAAATTCTTGGACGAGAAGCGAAAGGTCTTCTAGCAAAACATGAAAGTCCAGTTGCCTTTTTGAAACAGACAACCGAGACCTTAAGGCAGAGGTCTTCAAAACTTGGCAGAGGTCTTCAAAACTTGGGAACTTTAAAGACTTGTGGACATCAACTCCCAGAATCTGGGAGTTGAAGTTCACAAGTTTTAAAGTTCCCAAGTTTTGAAGACTTCTGCCTTAGGTGATTGAAGACCTCTGCCCTAGGGCAATCGAACGAGCCATTTCTGATCTGCAGACGATGGCCTACAGGCCATGTAGAAGATGTCGTTGGACCTGTTGGCTTTAGTTGGGTGGTGAGCACACGTTCTGCGGCATCCTTGTTTGAACTCATCAGAGCTTTGCCCCACGGACATCCAGACGGGCCAGTGACCGAATTTTAAATGGAAGCTAACTTTCATCTCACTTTGCGGCCTGGGCATTAAAACTATGAACAGATATTCAGGAATATTAGTTGTTTCCCTATACCTAGGGTGTCCAGGAAACCTGGAAAACAGGGAAATAAGGGAAATATTAGGGAAATCGGAGGTTCAGGAAGTACAGTGGTACCTCATGATACGAACCCCTCGCCATACGAACAACCCGAGATACGAACCTGGGGTTCAGAAATCTTTTGCCTCTTCTTACAAACTTTTTCCTTCTTACGAACCCGCTGCCGTCGAGAAGCCCCGCCACCCGGCTGTCGCTTTTTGAAACAGCCAGGGGCTTCCCAGCGTCCTCCTGAACCCGAACACCAAACCCAAACTTCCGGGTTCAGCATTCGGGAGGCCGCCGAGAAGCCCCCCGGCTGTTTCAAAAGGTGACAGCCGGGCGGCGGGGCTTCTTGGTGGCCACCCGAACTTTTGCCGAACTTCCGGATTCGGCATTGGGAGAATGCTGAGAAGTGCCCGGCTGTTTCAAAAGGTGACAGCCGGGCGGCGGCGTATTTTTGCCGGGGTTTTTTTGTTGCACGGATTAATTCATTTTACATTGTTTCCTATGGGAAACAATGTTTTGTCTTACGAACTTTTCGCCTTACGGACCTCCCCCGGGAACCGATTAGGTTCGTAAGACGAGGTATTACTGTATCAGGAAATCATCAGGGAATTCGAGAAAAGAACAGGGAAAAAACAAACAGTATTACAATGTTTAAAAGGAAAAAATCATGCAAATAAAACCAACAGATTGTGCTACCTGGCAGAGTCAAGCAAAAATGATCATAACTGGCAATAACTTGCTTCCTCAGCTACCGATATTTCTCCATGGCTTAGCCGTTTGGTATGACGTCACCTACGACCCCGCGTTAACTAGATCGCAAATTTCAGGGAAATGACAGGGAAATATCAGGGGATTTCAAAATGCTTTCCCCCCTGGACCCCCTGCATACCGCCCCTTCTTCTTTTAAGATTCATCTCTTGGAGGATTGTTTGAGGTCCGAGTGTCGAATGCAGATGAGGCGGCCTTGCAATGTCGCCCCTAACCTTCTCTCTTTCCTTCTTCTCAATTTCTGCTTCCGTCGGATCCTGTGGCAGGGCCCATCCATTCTCACATTCGTTTAGGTAAGGCAGAGGGTTCGTCTGTAATGGGGACTCTGGTTTCAGCCAGGTCGTTCTTCGGGAATGCAGGTGGTCCTCCACTTACGACCACAGCAAGGCTGGAAAGTTCTCTTGCTAAGCAAGACCCTAGAGCAGTGGTTCTCAGCCTGGGGGACGGGATCCCTTTGGGGGTCGAACAACCATTTCACAGCGGTCACCTAAGACCACGGGAAAAGAGAAATTTCTCAAATTTTAGTAGGAACTAAAGCTTTTATTCTAGTGCCTTGGAACAAGCAAGCATTTACAGTGGGGGTGTCTCTCTGACCTCCCTGCCAATCAGCTTAAAGCTCTGTTGGGAGAATTGGCGCTAGACTTATGGTTGGGGGTCACCATAACACGAGGAATTCTATTAAGGGGTCACAGCAAAAAAGGGCAACAAGAATGATCAAGGAAATGGAGCCCTTCCCTTATGAAACCAGGTTGCAATGCCTTGGTCTCTTCAGCCTTGAAAGACGGCGTTTAAGGGGTGACTTGATCGAAGGGTATAAAATCCTGCATGGGATAGAAAAGGTGGATGGAGAAAAATCATTTTCTCTATCACACAATACTAGGACGAGGAGACACTCCCAAAAGCTCATAGGTAAGACAGTGAGGACAAATAAAGGGACATATTTCTTCACCCAGAGGGTCCTTGGTTTATGGAATTCCCTTCCAGAAGAGGTTGTGACAGCTGTCAACCTGGATAGCTTCAAGGCAGGATTAGACAGATTCATGGAGGCCAAGTGTATCGGTGGTGATTGAAACGGATGTCCATGTGCCACCTCTATGTTGGTTGAGGCAGGCAGGATTCCCTTGGGTCCCATTTGTTGGGGGTCAGGGGAACGGGAGGGTTCTGCCTTCTCTTTCTGCTCAAGATCCCCATGGACAATTGGTGGGCCACTGTGGGACACAGAATGCTGGACTCGATGGGCTTTGGCCTGATTCAGCATGGCTCTTTTTATGTTTGCTTGTTTGTTTGTTTGTTTTTATTATTTATTTATTTATTTAATTTGTATGCTGCCCCTCTCTGTGGACTCAGAGCGGCTCACAGCAGTAATAGAAAAACAACATACAATACAAATCTAATAATTAAAACTAAAAACCCATGATTTAAAAAACATGCACACAACATACTGTACATAAACAATATAGGCCTGGGGAAGTTATCTCAGTTCCCCCATGCCTGACGACAGAGGTGGGTTTTAAGGAGCTTACGAAAGGCAAGGAGGGTGGGGGCAATTCTAATCTCTGGGGGGGAGTTGGCTCCAGAGGGCTGGGGCCGCCACAGAGAAGGCTCTTCCCCTGGGTCCCGCCAAACGGCATTGTTTAGTAGACGGGACCCGGAGAAGGCCAACTCTGTGGGACCTAACTGGTCGCTGGGATTCGTGCAGCAGAAGGCGGTCATTAGATTCATTAGAATTATATAGTCATTATATTCATTAGAAAGGTTGAGAGCCACTGCTGTAGAGGTTTCATTTACCTTTCCTTGCTGCAGTTGTTAAGTGAATCCCTGCAATGGTTGCATTTAGTAACCCAGTTGTTAAACGAATCCGGCTTCCCCGGTTGACTTCACTTGTCAGGAAATTACAGAAGGGGATCGCGTGACCCCTGGTGCCGTTGTAACTTCGAACAGTCATTAAACGAGAGGTCATAAGTTGAGGACGGTCTGTGCTTCTGATCCTCTGCTGAGACGGTCCGAGGACGGATCGCGATTTGCACCCTGCGAGGACGGCAATGGAACAGGGTGCGACTCTATCCGTGTTTTAACACTTTTAACATTTCCTTCCTTTCCTCTTAATGCTTCCGAGTAGCAGTTACTCCATTCGTCATTCGATAAGTATGCCGGCAATGAGGTAATGTAGCCAAAGCTCCCATTTCCCCCCCGAAACGATGTTGGCAAGGGGTCTTTGGGCGGGCATGGTCAGTTGGAGGTCGTTTAAAATGCTCTGCGCCAAGGGTAGGCAAAGTTGACTCTTCTATGACATGTGGACTTCAACTCCCAGAATTCCTGAGCTAGCGTGATTGACTCAGGAATTCTGGGAGTTGAAGTCCACAAGTCATAGAAGAGCCAACTTTGCCTAGCCCCTGGCTCAGAGCACCCTGAGCATTAACAATAACACTGGGGAACAACAGTTTCGTTGTCTTAAATCTGTGACTTGTTTTCAACTAACATTTGGCCTCTGGATCCAAAAATAACTACAGTTTTTGTCTATCACATCAACTTTTTAAACTACAGGATATCCTCAAAAGTCATACAACCTCATGCATAGCCAGTGGTATAACAAGCAGGAAGAGGGAGGTTGTGATCCCGCTGCATAGAGCGCTGGTGAGACCCCATTTGGAATAATACTGTGCTCAGTTCTGGAGACCTCACCTACAAAAAGATATTGATAAAATTGAACGGGTCTAAAGACGGGCTACAAAAATGGTGGAAGGTCTTAAGCATAAAACTTATCAGGAAAAGGGACAGGATCGAAACATTTAAATATATTAAAGGGTTAAATAAGGTTCAGGAGGGAAGTGTTTTTAATAGGAAAGTGAACACAAGAACAAGGGGGCACAATCTGAGGTTAATGTGGGGGAAATTTGAAATAACGTGAGAAAATATTATTTTACAGAAAGAGTAGTAGACGCTTGGAACAAACTTCCAGCAGACGTGGTTGGTAAATCCACAGTAACTGAATTTAAACATGCCTGGGATAAACATAGAAACATAGAAGACTGCCGGCAGAAAAAGACCTCCTGGTCCATCTAGTCTGCCCTTGTACTATTTCCTGTATTTTATCTTACAATGGATATATGTTTATCCCAGGCATGTTTAAATTCAGTTACTGTGGATTTGCCAACCACGTCTGCTGGAAGTTTGTTCCAAGGATCTACTACTCTTTCAGTAAAAAAATATATCCATATATAACATATATCCATCCTAACATAAAATACAAGAAATGGTATAAGGGCAGACTAGATGGACCATGAGGTCTTTTTCTGCCATCAATATTCTATGTTTGTATTCATGCAAAGGCTAGAATAGTTACTGCAAGTTAAATTGTGTTCATACAAATAGTTGTTTTTTATCGAACGGTAATTACACATATTAAGGTAAAAGTTTTCGCTTATAGCTTTTTCTGGAGTGTTTAATCTATGGACATTCTCGCTTGATGCTTCAACAATAGTCAGCCCATCCTATGTCCATCCCATCTACCTTGATCCTGTGCCTCCATGGCCTTCAAATCTTGGTGGAATCGTTCACTCTGCTCATCACTGACTGCACCAAGATTTTCCAGGAAGTGAGCAAGAGGGCTATGTAAAAAATGCAATTTGATGCTCATGTTGCCTAATTAATTTTATTATTATTATTATTATTATTATTGTTATTATTATTATTATTATTAATTTATTATTATTATTATTATTATTATTATTATTATTATTATTATTATTATTATTGATTTATTAGATTTGTATGCCACCCCTCTCCGAAGACTCGGGGTGGCTCACAGCAGCAATAAAAACAATGTAACAGTGGAACAAATCTAATATTAAAAACATATAAAACCCTATCATTACTTAAACCTATGATTGCTTTATTATATGTATAAGGTGTAGAGAAAAAACCTGATGTGGTAGAAGAAAACTAACTACAGTTTTGAAACCAGCATGTCTAATTAATTATTAAAAAGCTCAAAAAATCAAACTCAACAGAAATTGTGTTACAAATTGTTCCCCAGTGTAATTTGTGTAGCCTGCCACTTGATCTTTCAGAATGTCCTCAATGGGAGCTGCTGAAGAAATATTAATGTATTTTTACTTGCAGTTCTGAACCTGGGCAAGTTTAAGATATGTGGACTTCAACTCCCAGAATTCCCCAGCCAGCATTGCTGGCAGGGAAATTCTGGGAGTTGAAGTCCCTACATCCTACACTTGCCAAACTTGAAAAATACCATTTTGGCACCTCTTGCTTGTTGATTCCATGTTCAGTCTGGCGAAATGGCAATAATTTAAATGTTATTTTTTGTAAGACACCTCAAGCGAGTCACTGAAAATTTCTGCCGTCAGTCTTCTATGTTTCTATGTTTCTCTAAATAAAATAAATAAATAAATTGTGGTAAAGAAAATTTGTCAACAGGAATGAAGCCTGTGGAGTCTGAGATGGTGATGGGACTTGTGCATTTAGTGGTTGTTTGTGTTATTGCAACCATGGGAGCTTTGCCTGTCACCCTTGTATCTTATGATTTGTGATGATGGCATTTTATGATTATCATGACTTATCACTTGGCCAATAAAGCTATTCCTTTCCATTCCTTATTCTGTTCTGTTTGGTTCTGTTCTGTTCTGTTTGGTTCTGTTCTGTTCCATTCCATATTTTATTTTATTATTTTATTTCATTTATCTTAATTTTATTCCATTCAATTCCATATTCTACTCTACTCTATTCTACTCTTACTCTACCCCACTCCACTCCATATTTTATTCCATTCCATATTTTATTCCATTCCATTCCACTATTCTACTCTACTCTACTCTCTACTCTACTCTCCGCTACTCTCCTCTCCTCTACTCCACTCCATTCCACACCCTCCATATTTTATTCCATTCCATATTTATACCACTCTATTCCACTCCATATTCTATTCTATTCTACTCTAACTCTTACTCCATATTTTATTCCATTCCATTCCATATTTTATTCCATTCCATTCCATTATTCTACTCTACTCTCTACTCTACTCCACTCCATTCCACACCCTCCATATTTTATTCAATTCCATATTCTACTCTACTCTTACTCTTACTCTAAATCTACATTTTATTCCATTCCATTCCATATTTATACCATTCCATATTCTATTCTATTCTACTCTAACTCTTACTCCACATTGTATTCCATTCCATTCCATATTTTATTCCATTCTATTCCATTCCTTATTCTATTCTATTCTACTCTTACTCCATTCCATTTTTTATTCCATGCCATTCCATATGAATGAGCTTCCATGGAAGCTGTAAGTCATCTTTCTCTTTCTGAAAAAAAGTATCTGTGTTTCTCACTCAGCCAAAAATTGTGGCTTTTAAGGATTCTTTTGTGTAGCTTCCCTTGGGTTTTCCAGATCATGATTGTGTAGAGTTCAGCAAATTGTGGAGGTGGTAAATTGTGGAAGTGGGTTCTGGAGTGCTCTCCAGATTCCCCAGCCCAACCCATGATGACCTGCCCAAACAAAGAATGCAAAATTGTAGTCCTCTCTGTTTATTGTTTATTTATTTTATTTTATTGACATAACTGCTCTTTTTCCTTTTGCAAGGAATTCTGCAACTTTCAAGTCTTTCGAAGACAGAGTTGGAACCATGAAGGTAATTTTCCTTCCAAACATGGGAGAACCTCCTCCTCCTCTACTAGCCAATGGAGAGCTGGTTAGTAGTTAAGGCACCAGGCTAGAAAATGGGATACCCGTGAATTGTAATCTCGCTTTAGCCATGAAAGCCAGCTGGGTGACTTTGGGCCAATCACAGAAGACATTGAGTTCTAGTCCCGCCTTAGCCAAGAAAGACAGTTGGATGACTTTGAGCCAATCATAAGAGACAGTGAGTTCTAGTCCTGCCTTAGCCATGAAAGCCAGGGGGATGGTGGATGACTTTGAGCCAATCACAAGAGACAGTGAGTTCTAGTCCTGCCTTTGCCATGAAAACCAGCTGCATGACTTTGGGCCAATCACAGGAGACACTGAGTTCTAGTCCCGCCTTAGCCATGAAAACCAGCTGCATGACTTTGGGCCAATCATAGGAGACAATGAGTTCTAGTCCCGCCTTAGCCATGAAAACCAGCTGCATGACTTTGGGCCAATCACAGGAGACACTGAGTTCTAGTCCCGCCTTAGCCATGAAAACCAGCTGCTTGACTTTGGGCCAATCACAGGAGACAATGAGTTCTAATCTGGCCTTAACCATGAAAACCAGCTGCATGACTTTGGGCCAATCACAGGAGACACTGGGTTCTAGTCCCACCTTAGCCATGAAAACCAGCTGCATGACTTTGGGCCAATCACAGGAGACACTGAGTTCTAGTTCCGCCTTAGCCATGAAAGCCAACTGGATGACTTTGGACCAATCATAGGCGTCTCTGAGTTCTATTCATGCCTTTGGCATGATAACCGGCTGGGTGACTTTGGACCAATTGCTAGAAGACCTGTAATTTTAACCCAGCCTTAGGCATTAAATCCAACTGGGTGACTAGGGGCCAGGCACTAGGAATTTTAGTCCTGCCTTAAGCATAACCAGCTTGGTGAGTTTGGGCCAAGTCTCAAGACTCATTTATGTCGCCAGGCATGGGGCAATTAGATGAAGCCCCCTTCCCCTGTTTATGAGATGTAATGTGTGGTTGTGAATGAGTTGGCCGATTGATTTTAATATATATGGGATTTTAGTAGTAATTTTAATTAATTAGATTTGTTGTTGTGTTGTTTTTGGGTACTCTGTGAGCCGCCCCGAGTCTTCGGAGAAGGGAGGCATCCAAATCTAATAAATAATAAACAGTCCCTCCCTTTCAGCCCAACTGACCTCAAAGGTGGCTCTTGGGGCAGGAAAATTAGGAGGAAGGAGTATCAGATTTATTATTTATTTATTTATTGGATTTGTATGCCGCCCCTCTCTGGAGACTCGGGGTGGCTAACAGCAATAATAAAACAGAATATAATAATAATAATCCAATACTAAAAACAGTTAAAAACCCATTATTATAAAAACCAAACATACATACAGACATACCATGCATAAAATTGTAAAGGCCTAGGGGGAAAGAGTATCTCAGTTCCCCCATGCCTGGCGGCAGAGGTGGGTTTTAAGCAGCTTATGAAAGGCAAGGAGGGTAGGGGCAATTCTAATCTCTGGGGGGAGTTGGTTCCAGAGGGCCGGGGCCACCACAGAGAAGGCTCTTCCCCTGGGTCCCGCCAAGTGACATTGTTTTGTTTACAGGATCCGGAGAAGACTCACTCTGTGGGACCTAACCAGTCGCTGGGATTTGTGCGGCAGAAGATGGTCCCGGAGGTATTCTGGCCCGATGCCATGAAGGGCATTATAGGTCATAACCAACACTTTGAATTGTGAGCGGAAATTGATCGGCAACCAATGCAGACTGCGGAGTGTTCGTGAAACATGGGCATATTTTGGAAAGCCCATGACTGCTCTCGCAGCTGCATTCTGCACGATCTGAAGTTTCCGAACACTCTTCAAAGGTAGCCCCATGTAGAGAGCGTTACAGTAGTCGAACCTCGAGGTGATGAGGGCATGAGTGACTGTGAGCAGTGAGTCCCGGTCCAAATAGGGCCGCAACTGGTGCACCAGGCGAACCTGGGCAAACGCCCCCCTCGCCACAGCTGAAAGATGGTTCTCTAATGTGAGCTGTGGATCGAGGAGGACGCCCAAGTTGCGGACCCTCTCTGAGGGGGTCAATAATTCCCCCCCCCCCCGGGTAATGGATGGACAGATGGAATTGTCCTTGCGAGGCAAAACCCATGTAGATACTGAATTGTTCATAACAAGATATAGGAGATACAGAGTTGGAAAAAAACCTTCAATGGGTGGAGGGATGGAGCAGAAAATCCCAAGGGAGACTCCGGTCTGCTGAACACCTTTTCCTTTTTTTCTTTCAGTCCAAAGTTGTGGGTGGCAAAGATAACGATGGCGTCAACCAGCTCCACTCTCCGACGGCCGCTGGCGACAAGCCGTCCCAGGACAACGCACCTTTCTAAGCCCTTACAGCGTGGCGGTGCATGGCTGCCAGAGCCCCACCCTTTGCTCTTCCCAACACGCAAGGCGGAAAAAAAAAGAGAAAAAAAAGAAGAAAAAAAAAGGAAACACACACACACAACAAAAAAAAATGAGAATTGCGGTCCCGCTCGGAAGAGAGAGGTCCATTCCATCGCTCTTCGCTGCTGGAAATCTTCAGGTCCAATAAAGTGAACAGACGGCTTTTTGTACACTTATACCTACTTTTACACTAAAGGTTTGTCGAGGGTGAATCCCCACGCTGCGCTTCCTTTCCGGAAGGGTTGTCAGCGGGGAGGATTTGGCCGTTTGAGCCCCAGAAAGACCCTCCCCTTTGAGGCGGCTTCAGAGGCTTGTAGGCACGGCCCCCCTCCTCGTTCCTCCAGTTGCAAGCAGAAATTTCAATTTTTTTACACGACCCGGGAAAAATAAGGGTCGTTTCCAGGAGGCGTTTAGCTGTACGTGAAAACAGCCCAGCCCTCTTAATATACCCTTACTCCATCTTCTTGGTATATATAACTAGCTAGCTTTCAGTTATCCGAGCTCGTTTCCTTTTTGGGGCTAATTTATAGTGCCCGTGACTGCTTTGGAAATGTCACCATCTCTTGTTTAGACCGATAAACCCAAGTTTACTTAGGGTTTAAAGATATTCCCACCCTTTCTTCTGGGATTCCCAGTAAGGAATCCCCTCTTAGCCTCAGCTAAGCCTGCCGCCTGGGCTTCTCTTAAGCTTTAATCTCAGAAAGTTTATTTTTGGGGGGGGATTTTCAGGGGTGGAGGGGTGGGGACATCCACGGCGCATCAGCTTTTTCGCATCGCCATTTAGGCCTCCCCCTTCCTCCCACCCTCTGGTTTCTCAGACGCCCGGAGCCGAAATACAAGCCTTACATCACCACCTGCTTTAATCATTTATAATCTTTTTATATCCCGGGAAGTGTGAAAGAAGGTTGTGAGTGATGGAAAGGGAAGGAAACAGGTTGAGGCATCTTACCATAGAAACCGGCATGTGGCTCTTTAATGTTCATTTCAGCGCGTTGCGTACATACTCACTTGCACGCCTGGTCTCTCTCTGTCTCTTTCTTTCTCTCTCTCTCTCTCTGTGTCTCTCTCTCTCTCTCCCCTGTATGGAATTTGCCTTTCTGTCCTCTGGGTTTGGGTCTCGCCTTAGAAAGTCCCGGAAGCTGCCAGGGACCCGCCGGGATGATCAGGGCACCCCCAAAATTTATTCCCTTCTGCCCGGTTTTCTTTCTTCGTTGCGTTGCTCCTTCTTCGATTGACTTTCCGTCCGATTGTTTTCGAGGTTCCGATGGTGGGATTCTTCTTCGTGGCTTCTGCCGCTTGTGGCGGGTGGCACTGTGCCTTGGCCGCTCTTGGCGATTACGCGCAGAAACACTAATACCTGGAGGGAAGGGCGAGAATGCGCCGTTCTCCCAACTTTGCCCCCCCGAAGGCAGAGGCGCCCCTAAGCGACCCAGACTTTTCGGTGCCTTAGAGCCGTGTTTCCCAACCTTGGCAACTTGAAGATATTTGGACTTCAATTCCCAGAATTCCCCAGCCAGCGAATGCTGGCTGGGGAATTCTGGGAGTTGAAGTCCAGATACCTTCAAGTTGCCAAGGTTGGGTAACATTGCCTTTGAGGCTCAACGGGGTGGGAAGCAGCGCCCCCCACCATAGATACCAACGGTGACACTTAGCACGCGGAAAGAACCGTTTGGCGACTCATCCTCTCTCTCCAGCCACCCGAGAAGCGAGTTTGGACTCTCAAAAAACGCGGACGATGAAATTCTTCCCGCGTCCCTTTTGTTGCTGTTGGTTGAATAGCTTCCTGGGTCAGAACCTGGCTCAAGAGAGGCAGGAGGTCCACAGAGGTTGCAGTGGGGTTTTTTTTACGGTAGTTTCTTAAGAGGGAGGTAGCCTACCTGTGTTTTTTGGAAAAAGAAAAGGGAGAATCGGTGTCGATACGACCGGGCGCTGCAGGACGAGGCTAAGTTATTTCTCCTGTAATGGGTTTGGGGGAAAATTTGTCAATAAAATCTTCCTTTTGCAAAAGCAGAGCGCTTGTGTGTGTCCTGTTATATCCGCAAAATCCTGGTTGTAGGCCACGATCCCCAGCCTGTGGTGTGTCAGCGTTCCAAGTAATATTAACCCATAGAAATCAGAACTCCGAGGCAGAGAGATTCCTCAACAGTTTTTATTAGAGACATCATATTGGCACATCAATATGAAAGTTCCCGCAGTTTTCACATCAGGGCGGGATCTTTGGCATTCCCACGGTCATGTGACCCAAATTCAGACCGTTGGCAACTGTTCTCTCTGGGTCACTCCGGAAGCCAAGACCAACCCAAAAAGAGAAGCCAGACACACAGGTAAAAGGCAAAGGCAGTTTATAAAATTCAAGAAAAACACAGGTAACAGAAAATGTCCTTACAAACAGGAAAATGCTGTATCTTCAAATATATCCATGAAGGCAAAAGTCCATGCAGCAATACAGGATTCTTGCTGCCAAGACGAGGTTGTAGATAGCAGACCTACACTTCCCATGGGTCTTCCAAACTGCTGGGCCACAAGCCAGGAACAGAGAACAAAGCAGGACACAGTAACTCCAACTGATACCACTCCACATGGGTTCAAGGGCTTGCCTGCCCTTTAAACCCGGCTAAGGAGGACCACACCCAAGCCCAGCTGTTCCTAATTCAGTGCTGATAATACTTCTTTAATTGCTCCTTTCTTTGAGCTGAACGTCTCTGTCGCATGTCAATGACGGCTTGTGCTTCATCCCCTAATGACTCCAAGCTACTGGCTGGGGAGAGCCTCCCTCCCCGGGGCTCTCATGCTGTTCTCCTTTGTCCCATTCCTGGCTTTCCTCTCCCCCGTCCGACTGCTCAGCCCCCTCCTCTTCGCTGTCCTCCTCCTCCGGGCATGGAGCCAGCAGAGACACAGCCAGTCCCTGAGCAGCCTCAGACTGAACCACAACAGCAACCAACTCACATTTTGGGGGAGGGGGGGTAATTTTTTTAAAAAAAATTCTTCTCCAATCACGTGTACAGAAAAAAAGATACAATTAATTTTAAATTACATTACAATACAGTGTTCCCTCGATTTTCGCGGGGGATGCGTTCCGAGACCGCCAGCGAAAGTTGAATTTTCGCGAAGTAGAGATGCGGAAGTAAATACACTATTTTTGGCTATGAACACTATCACAAGCCTTCCTTTAGCACTTTAAACCCCTAAATTGCAATTTCCCATTCCCTTAGCAACCATTTAGATTATTACTCACCCTGTTTATTTATTGAAGTTTATTTAAAAAAATATTTATTAAAGGCAAACAAAAGTTTGGCAATGACATATGACATCATCGGGCGGGAAAAACCGTGGTACAGGGAAAAAAACCATGAAGTATTTTTTAATTAATATTTTTGAAAAACCGTGGTATAGACTTTTCGCGAAGTTTGAACCCACGAAAATCAAGGGAACACTGTATATCATTTTTGCAATTTCGGTATACATAGATTAACCAATGCCACCTCCTTACCATTTGACATCTGAACCAAAAAATAATTATTCCAATTCCTTATATGATAAGAAATTTTAAAAAAAACCTGTTAGCCCATATACATTTTAGGCTGTTACTATTCTTAATCACATCAAATTAATTAGATCATAATGTTTCAATTTTCTCAAAACCTCCTCCATACCAATTTTCATATGTGCTTTAAACCCTCTTCCATAATAAATGCCCTTTAGAATAAAAGAGAAAAATAAAAAGAACATTAAGGGAAAAGAAACGGAGCAAAGATTTCCGATTACTGTACCTCCAACACACTATTTAAATTAAAATCAACCATTGCTAAAAAAAATAGTTAATATATATATATATATAAAGAAGGCAAGAAAGGAGAACCCACCAAATAGTACATCCCAAATATTGCCAAATTAATAAGCCAAATTAAAAAAGAACCTAATTAAAAATAATTCCCTTTCATGAATAAAAATGCAAAATAAAAATAGAGATTAAAGAAGATTAGAAGATAGAAGGGGAAAAAAATAAGAAAAGGTAAGAAAGAAGATAAGAAAAAGGGAAAATAAAAACTTAAATATTCCTTACATTCATCATACCCTACTCTGGTTATAAGGCTTTCAATCCATAACATTTTCAATCCAATAGAGTCATCCTACTCTAGTCTAGAAGGGGGGAAAAAGTCACTGTATTCACATTGATGACGGTCGCAGTGTCCCTGCGTCATGGGAACCCCTTTTGCGAAATTCTGACAAGCAAAGTCAACGGGGAAGCCAGATCACCTAAACATCGGTAGTGAGAAAGGTCGTAAGACGGGGGACAAAACTCACTGAACGAATGTCTCATTTAGCACAACAGACATTTTGGGCTCAATTGTGATCGCAAGTTGAGGGTTACCTGCAGGAAGAGCAAATCTATACAGAAAGACCAAAAAAAACCAAACAAAAAAAAAACCCCAGCACGCAACCAAAAGGATTGGCACATATACTTTAAATATTCAAGGTTTTTCTTTGCATTGACTGGTCTCAGGTCAAAGCTTCAGTGAGAATTCCTGAGCAAACTTGGTTTATCCACCATTTTTATCTCTCTCGGATCAGGGACAGAGAAAGAATAAGCAGTACTACAACTGAGATGGCAAACCTACGGCACACATTTATCTATCTATCTATCTATCTATCTATCTATCTATCTATCTATCTATCTATCTATCTATCTATCTATCTATCTATCTATCTATCTTATCTATCTATCTTATCTATCTATCTATCTATCTATCTGTCTTATCTATCTATCTATCTATCTATCTATCTATCTGTCTTATCTATCTATCTATCTATCTATCTATCTTATCTATCTATCTTTATCTATCTATCTATCTGTCTGTCTTATCTATCTATCTATCTATCTATCTTATCTATCTATCTATTTATTTATTTATTGGATTTGTATGCTGCCCCTCTCCGTAGACTCGGAGCGGCTAACAACAATGATAAAAACAGCATGTAACAATCCAATTAATAAAACAACTAAAAACCCTTATTATAAAACCAAACATACACACAAACATACCATGCATAACTCGTAATGGCCTAGGGGGAAGGAATATCTTAGCTCCCCCATGCCTTGTGGCATAAGTGAGTCTTGGGTAGTTTGCGAAAGACAGTTCTAATCTCCGGGGGGAGTTGGTTCCAGAGGGCCGGGGCCGCCACAGAGAAGGCTCTTCCCCTGGGGCCCTCCAAACAACATTGTTTAGTTGACGGGACCCGGGGACGGCCAACTCTGTGGGACCTTATCGGTCGCTGGGATTCGTGTGGCAGAAGGCAGTTCCAGAGGTAATCTGGTCCAATGCCATGTAGGGCTTTAAAGGTCATGACCAACACTTTCAATTGTGACCGGAAACTGATCGGCAGCCAATGCAAGCCGCATGCTGGAGGTGGAACGCAGAGCCCTCTCTTTGGGCACCACACCGTCACCAATTGCTCTGGTTTCTGGCACATTGGTCTTTGTGGGTCTGAAAATGGCCCCAAAACCAGGCTGGTTTTCAGGCCAATTTTTTAAGCCAAAACTGTTCTGAAAAACAGCCTGAAAACAACCAAAAAACCCAGCCAAAATGCTCCAAAAATAGGCATGCACCCACCGGCCAGTTGGTCTTCACTGGCGCTGGAGAATCAGAAAACTGCCTAAAAGCGGCCAAGATAACACAAAAACCTCCAGCCAAAACAGCCAAAAAACAGGCATGCACACACCAGCCAGCTAGTCTTCGGGTGTCCAGTGGTCCGGCATTCGCATGCATGTGTGTTACAATTTCAGCCCTCAGTGCCGAAAAGGTTCACCATCAGTTAATCCTGTCTTTACAACTGTTCCTTTAGTGGTCATTCAAACTTAGCATGGCACCAATCATCCAGTGTCCCCAAGTCACGTCTTCAAAATTTGGGCACTTGCAAGTGGCATGCATTTACGACTGGTGTAATATACAGGGGGTGGACAAAGAAATGGAAACACCTTGCAGCTCTTCCGTGGAATCCAGATTTGTGATGCTCCCTTCGAACAGTTTTTGTGGACACTGGGGTCTGTACGTGTCTATTGAGCTCTGCAGTGATTTTAAGAGCTGTGGTCTTGCGATCCACTCTAACAATTTGCTTTAGAGTCCGACGGTATCTCTCAGTCAACTTCGACTTTCGACCAGACCTGTGCTTGGATGAGGACGTTTTCCCTTCTCTTTCAAAATCAGTCATGACTTTTGAGACATGACCTCTTGAAACGCCAAACATTTGGGCACTTTCTGTGACACTAGCGCCTGCCATTCGAACACCAAAAATTTGGCCTCTTTGAAAGTCTGAGAGGTCTGCCATTTCTAGAAGGTTATAACCAATTTCCTTAAATTTCTGTAAAAAAAAAAAAGGGTAGGTTAAAAAAAAATCAAATAACAGAATTAAAAAAACATTAAAATATGTCAAGTTTTGATTGATTTGAACATGTTCAAACATGATGGCAAAAAGTCAAGTGTTTCCATTTTTTTGTCCACCCCCTGTAATTGTCAAGGTTCCAGGTAGCATCCAAACTAAATCAGAGTCCAAGTCATCTAGTCTGCCCTTATACTATTTCCTGTATTTTATCTTACAATGGATATATGTTTATCCCAGGCATGTTTAAATTCAGTTACTGTGGATTTACCAACCACATCTGCTGGAAGTTTGTTCCAAGGATCTACTACTCTTTCAGTTAAATGATATTTTCTCACGTTGCTTCTGATCTTTCCCCCAACTAACTTCAGATTGTGTCCCCTTGTTCTTGTGTTATAATATTATATAATAATAATAATAAATTATTTATTGAGAAAAAAAGTCATACAGACACATAATAAAATCTATATATACATGTGAACATTTGTAATTGTGCATTCATTTATAAATGAATTTTGGTTTTTAGGTCCTGGTATTTTGCGATGATGATGATTACGTTATACTAATACATTGGTCACCGTACTCATTTGCTCAAGACCCAGCTGTTTTCATCAATTTCTGGAATGGGTGGGGAAAAATGAAGCCCCCAGCCTTACTTTTCAGGCAATTCTTTGCTCAATTGCACACTGCTCTCTCTCCACTTCTTCCAGATCAATAGAAAAGTTGCGGGAAAACCCTAGAATATTACCTTGATAAAGCTTCACAGAACAGCTTGTCATCACCTTCCCTGGTGGTCTAGTGGTTAGGATTCGGCGCTCTCACCGCCGCGGCCCGGGTTCGATTCCCGGTCAGGGAAAGCAAATTTTTACTAATTCCCACCTACAGGGCAAAAAGGCGCAATGCGATTACAAATCCTTTTGCATCTCTCTGAGTACTCCAACACCCATCATCCCCAGCCAGAACACGAGGTAAGGGGAGTGGGCTGCCGCAGAAGCACTGCGCCTCAGCCGGGGGAAGCACCGGGAATCCCCCTCCCTTCTTCACACCCCCGCAGCAAAGCCTTGCGCGCAGGCGCAAAAGAGGAACCTTCGCCTCTCCTCACCCTCCCTCCGCGCGCCTCACGCTCCTCGCGCGCCCAGAGGAAGCCGGCTGCCTCTCCTTTCCCGGCCTCGCCGCCGGCGCTTCCCCTCATGGTTCTCCTCATCCCGCAGACCGCCTTTCCTAACGTCCTAATCTATATTATTATTATATTATTGTATATTGTGTGTATGTATGTATATATATATATATATACAGTATATAATAATATAATAATAATAATACATATGTAGATTTTCACGAGTATATGTATGTAGGTTGTTGTGAGCTCGTGTTTTCCCCTGTGTAACATTTTATTATTATATAATATACTATACAAAAATATATTCAATTTTGAAATCGTTTCTTTCCCCACTTCGCGCGCTGGGCGGGAGGTGCGAGGGGGCAAAGTGCCTGCTCTTACTCCCCCTCACGAGCGCGCGCGCGACCCCCACCGCCTGCGCCAATCCTCCCCTCAGAGAGACAGACTGCGGAGGCGCGCGCCCCGCTCCTCCGCGCGCTTGGCGCCTCCTCACGCGCCCCGCCCGCCCCGTGCACGCGCACGTCACTTGCATCCGGGCCGGGGTTGGTCGTGAGGCGCTGAGAGCTCCGGGCTTTTTTGGGTGGTTGGCACCGGCCGGCCGGCTGCCTTCCCCTCCCCCTTCCCCTCACGCCGCCCGTCCGCCGGCTCTGCTTCCTTCCTCCCTTCTTCCCTCCCGTCCGTCCGCCGCCTCCTCGTCTGAGGGGAAACCCGGCCCGCCCCTCAACGGAGGCCGCCCTGAGGCGGCGGCGCGAAGTCGAAGGCGGCAGGTGAGGAGGGCCGGGCGAGGGGGGGCGCACGGTGGCGGGAAGGGCAGTGTGTGTGGGGGAAACGGGATTTTTTTGGAGGTGCGAAAGTGAAAAAAAATGGGGGGGGGGGAACGCCGCCCTGAGGAACCGGGATAAAAAAACGTTGGACGTGTGGGGGTTTTTTTTGGGGGGGGGGTGTCTCTCCTTCGTGCCCACCTAACGCCCCCCCTCCCCATTTGATAGGCTTGGCTAGCAAGGGATGCATGAGGAGGAGCCCGCGGATGCTGGAAAGGAGACGGGCGGGCCAAGGAAAGGCCCCAAATTTTTGGGGGGGATGCTACTGATCCGGGGAACCCCCCCCCCCAATCTCTTACCCCCCCTTATCTCCCCCCTCTCTCAGTTGTTGGGTCTGAGAGGGGGGGGTGTCTGCTCAGGAGGTAGTTGGATTTTGCAAGGAGGAGCCTGCCAGGTTCAATTCGTGGGAAGCAGCTGGGCCAGCCCTTTGCGGACGGGCGCATCCTCCGGGCCTCTGGGAAGAAGCTTTTTTTAAAAAAACAATTAAAAATTAAAAAAAATCTCCCTGCCGGCGGGGGAAACAAGATACGAGCTTCGGTGTGTGTATGAAAAAAATGCCCACCCCAATTTGCATCTATGCTGGGCTTGCATTTTTTTAAAAAAATTGGGAGGGGCGTGGAGGCAGAACCCAGCATCCCCCCAATTCTTTCTTTCTTTCTTTATTCGATTTTTTTAAAATGCCACCCTTCTCCTTAGACTCAGGGCCACTTACAACATGTTAGCAATAGCACTTTTTTTTAAACAGAGCCAGCGTATTGCCCCCACAATCCAGGTCCTCATTTAATTTATTTATTAATTTAATTTAATAGAGTTATAAATCCATGCGTTTCCATTTGAAGTTTGGGGGATCGGGACCCTCAAACAGCAATTTTGACCTTTATGTGAAGGAATAAAAGCTTGTGGTGCCTTTTCCCGGGTTTGGGTGGCTGATGCAGTTTTGGATGAAGAATCAAGAGACCTGCGTCATTCCTACATTTTATCTGGTGTCTCAGAATTACAGACTTTGATGAGCCCGGACTGGTCAGTTCATTATTATCCCTGTGGATGGAATTAAGGAGCTCTTTTGCTGGTAGGGGTGGGAAGCAAAGCCTTTAGGCTGAATGCCGGTACTGTTGGAATGCTTGTATGAACTTTATGTCTTGCGCCTGGTTATTTGGGGGAGCATCGGTTTGCAATATTGCAATTAATAAACGCACTGATAACGTTTGCTGTTGGTTTCTGCCTTTTGCGTAGGGTGTGGAAAGGTGGTGGTGGTGGGAGACAAATCAGTATATCACTTTGGACCACTAGGAGATTAAAATCGGCTTTTTTATCAGTTCAAGCTGTTTTATTGCTGCAATTTTCTCCTTGGGATATGTAATGGTGAGAGTGCCTTTCTGGCTGGTTACTGAAGCAAAGACACAGCAAGATAGGTCATTCAATGAGCTACGGCAACATCTTTAATTACTGTACCGAGAGACATTTATTTATCTATTTGCAGACTTTATAGGCCATTGCAATCCACTGAGTGAGCCAGTCCATAGTTAGAATTAAAATAAATACATAACTATCAGTTAAAATCAAGACTATACATTATAAAACACCAGATTTAAAATGAATCAAATATCTCACCCATCCCACCCAAAAAACAAAAGTAAATGTGGAGGGGTTTATCCAGCAGTCTTGCTGGATAAATTAGATATCTGGGGGAATCCTATTCCAGATGTGGGGAACAGCAACTAAAGAGGCCTGTTTCTATGATCCTTACATATTAATATTTATACATACTTATATTAATATTGATTGTTTCCTGATTGCTTATTCTCTATGACAATCATGAAGTGTTGTACCTCATGATTCTTGACAAATGTATCTTTTATGGCCAATAAAGAATTCTATTCTATTCTATTCTATTCTATTCTGCAAACTGTGATCAAGAGGACATTTAAAGAGCCTGCCCTACTTTATCTTAAGGTTTGGGAGACCTGCTAAGTGATCCAGCTGCCACAATCTGGAATAGCTTCTACTGCCAACTGTTTTTTAATGACATCCCAAATAGAGATCATCACAGTAGGCCAGTCGAGGCAAAACCTACACTAAAGGTGACAGTTGATTTACAAGATGGAGCTGTATTTTCTCAGTTGACTAAAAGGGCCTATAAAACATTGCAAATAAATAGATGGGCTATTTAAATTCAGTTGGAGGGGTGGTCAGAAAGGAGCTAATACTTGCATACTTGATGAAAGGGGCATTCACTGCAAACTATTTCAGACATAGGGTCCCCTTTACAATGTCCCTGATGAAATCTTTACTGCCTCTTGGTTTCATTTCACTTGACTACAAGAGGAATGAGGTCTACAAACTGGGTCAGTTGCCTACCCCCCCCCCCACCCCTTTTGGCAGCAGTTAAGTCTGTTGTGATTCCCAGGACTTTTGACTGAAGCCAGAATAACTTTTTAACATATGGGATTAAATTGGATATTGCCATTGGTGCATGATTCATTTATTTTACAGTTCTGCATAAAGCTAATTGAATTAACACATTCAATTCTCTAGGTGTTACTGAAAGGGAGATAAGAGAGCATCTAGTACATTATGTTTCTATCCCCTAAATTCTTCTGCTCATTTTGTATTAATCTGCCTTCTTGGACTTCTTAGAGATGCTTAGGTAAGGTAGCTTCTTAATAAGATAGTAAAGTCAATTCTCCTCCTCCATTTTTGAATTTCTGGTCTTTTGGGCCTCAATATTATAACACGCTTGTAAGCATCCCATCCTCTCTCCAACACATATTCTGGAATACTGTGAAGACCATGTTGAATATCTCAATTTTTACTATGTGTTGTTTTGAGTTGTTGTTTTAATTAATTCTTATCCAAAATGAAGTTTCTGCTATTTCTATTTCATCTGGTTATAGGCGTCCCGTTAACATTTGGGCTTTGTGTCAACTAAATGAGTTCAGGGTTTAACCAATGAAAGCTATAGCTATTCTATTTTCTCCAGAACAGAAGTTTTATAACCTTGACCTTACAAAATTTATCAAGTTTTGAAAACAGTATTTATTGCCAGCCATATTTAAAATTCAGCTTTTAAAACTGCTGAAGGTTGTGCCTTTATCCTTGCTATTCTACTGAACCACTGGGTTGTGAAAGGATTGCAAACATTTGTGCATTTGTCCTGCTATTTTGCTGAGCAAACCAGTGTTGCACAAATATTGAGGCCAGAGTATTTTATTATCAAATTTCATGCAGCATAAACTTTTTAGGATGTTACTAATGCTGTTTCCTAGTATTTTGGAATGAAAAAGTTCTCATGCTGCCTGGGCAGTCTTTTATTGTGCCTTAGGAATTTACTTAAGTGGGCTACAGGGAATAGAATTGCACAGCTCAGAGCCAGAGATATGGGCCTATGGGCCTATTAAAAAGAACAGAAAGCTGAGCTTGTATGTTTAAAAGAAGGTTGGGATCTTTGTAAAGACTGACCTGTTGTAAGAACATAAGCAATACTGTACCCTGGCCCATCTTGTTCAGCAGTCAGTTCTCAGTTGTGGCCAACCACCTGCCCAAGGAAGATCCTTCTCAGTTGAGGGTCTTCAGAAGCAGTCCCATGACTATCAAGGTTAAGAGCCAGTCCAGGACTATATTGAATGAGTCTAACCTTTTTTTGAAAAGCCAATCAAGTTGGTAGCTAGCACCACATCTAATGTTGCTGTTAATAAGTTTTGCAAAACAAAATTTACCAGCTTACCGCGATTATTGAACACCATCACTCTGCTAAACAAATAATTTCCTCAAGACTGTCAAACTATTTCCTAAGTCTACACTACTATTAATCTTCTCATTGTTCTCATCACCCATCTTATTTCAAAAATGACTACATGACTGTAACTTAAAAACATAGAAACATAGAAGACTTGACGGCAGAAAAAGACCTCATGGTCCATCTAGTCTGCCCTTATACTATTTCCTGTGTTTTATCTTAGGATGGATATATGTTTATCCCAGGAATGTTTAAATTCAGTTACTGTGGGTTTACCAACCACGTCTGCTGGAAGTTTGTTCCAAGGATCTACTACTCTTTCAGTGAAATAATATTTCCTCACGTTGCTTTTGATCTTTCCCCCAACTAACTTCAGATTGTGTCCCCTTGTTCTTGTGTTCACTTTCCTATTAAAATCGATCATGTTCCCCCTTTTCCTTCTGTCCTCCAGACTATACAGATGGAGTTCATTAAGTCTTTCCTGATACGTTTTATGCATAAGACCTTCCATCATTCTTGTAGCCCGTCTTTGGACCCGTTCAATTTTGTCAATATCTTTTTGTAGGTGAGGTCTCCAGAACTGAACACAGTATTCCAAATGTGGTCTCACCAGCGCTCTATATAAGGGGATCACAATCTCCCTCTTCCTGCTTGTTATACCTCTAGCTATGCAGCCAAGCATCCTACTTGCTTTTCCTACTGCCCGACCACACTGCTCACCCATTTTGAGACTGTCAGAAATCACCACCCCTAAACTTTGTTTCTTGTATCCTTACAATTTATATTGACTGGTTCCTAATATGATTTGATTGCTTATTTGTACCCAGACTATCATTAAGTGTTGTGCCTTATGATTCTGGATGAATGTAACTTTTCATTTATGTACACTGAGAGCATCTGCACCAAAGACAAATTCCTTATGTGTCCAATCACTCTTGGCCAATAAAGAATTCTATCCTATCCCATCCCATCCCATCCTATTCCATACTATTATTAAGATATTACATTATTTCAGTGTTAATATTGAATATTAATATACAAATATTTAACTGAGAGAATAGAACAGAAATTCATCAAATTTGCAGAAGACACCAAACTGGTGGGAACGACCAGCACTATAGAACGCGGGTGTCAAACTCGCAGCATGTTGCCGTCACATGGCGTTTCATGATATTTTTTCCATTCACAGAACTGGGGTGGGCGTGGCCTGTGTGTGACACCTGTGGCCTGGGGGCCACCAGTTTGACACCCCTGCTATAGAAGATAGGCTCAAGATCCAGAATGATCTCCAGAGCCTTGAACACTGGGCTCTATCCAACAAAATGAAATTTAGTGGTGAGAAAAGTAAGAAAAACCAAACGCACAAGCATAGAATAGGTTGTCCCTGGCTCAAGAGCAGTAATTGATCTAGGCCTTCTGATGAAAAACAACTTACATATGAGCCAGCTGTGGGCTGCAGCTGCCTGGATTAACAGAGGGATAGAATCAAGATCACATGAAGTGTTAATGCCACTCTATAATGCCTTGGTAAAGCCATAGTCCTGTAGGAAGGAGGAAATGATAGATCTCCCTAGGATGCTGTGCCTTCTTTCAACTTTGCCCTTCCTGGCAAAAGCCTAGTAGAGCCAGGATTAAGAATTATGGTTGCCTTGAAATGGAAACCCTCTAAAGATACAAAGCCATTTGTTGTTCCAGATCAAAACTTAGAATGACGAGAATGACCGTCTTAAATCCTCCACATCCTCTTGGGGGTTGTTTGGTGAGCTGAATATGCAGTTCAGGTGAATACACCTGTACAAATGTCTATGCCCTTCTCATCCACAATCTTTACTTTTAATTCATGACATTCTGTTTGTCAAGAAAACCTCTACCAATGTTGTATACCAATAGCATCAAACAGGTAATCCTCAATTTACGGCCATAAGGCGGTTATTGAATTGCATTTGATTTTACAACCCTTTTTTGGCACTGTTGTTTGTATTATATTTGTATTTATTGGATTTGTATGCCGCCCCTCTCTGCAGACTCGAGGCGGCTAACAGCAGTAATAAAACAGAATATAACAATATAACAATCCAATACTAAAAACAGTTAAAAACCCATTATTATAAAAACCAATCATACATACAGACATACCATGCATAAAATTGTAAAGGCCTAGGGGGAAAGCGTATCTCAATTCCCCATGCCTGGCGGTAGAGGTGGGTTTTAAGCAGCTTACGAAAGGCAAGGAGGGTTGTAAAGCAATTGTCAGGGGTGGCATATGAATCCAATAAACAAACAAACAAACAAATCTGTCTGTCTGTCTGTCTGTGTCCGTCTATCCATCCATCCATCCATCCATCCATCTATCCCTGCAGTTGCTAAGTGGGTTGTGTGGTTGTTAAGTGAATCAGACTTCCCCCACAGACTTTACTGGTTAGAAGCTTTCTGAAAAGATTGTAAATGATGATCACATGAGCCAAGGATGGCGCAACTGTTATAAATACCTGTTACTTGCCCAGTGCCTGAATTTTGATGATATGGTCATGAAGTTTTTGAAATGTCTAGGTGTGAGTACCGGTCACAAGCCACTTTTTGCAGCCCTGGTATAATTCAGAAAGAATGGTGGTAGGTTGAGCACTGTCTGTATTGCAAATGAAGTATATTTCTTAAACTTGTTCGTAGGAAGGATCCTGTGGAATATGAGGAAACAATTTTCAAGTGGATTTTGTCTGCCTGTCTTCCATTCCTTTTTTCAAGTGTTTCTCATTCCTGCCATTTTCAACTCATAAAAAGAACCTTTCCCCTGATGTGCTGAGATTCCCAAAATTCTCCAGGAATCCCTTGGCCATTTTGGGAGTTATATTTGTATCATTTCCAGGGGATTTCATGTTGAAGAAGGCATCCTTACAGGATCCTCAGTTGTAAGAAGTTACTTTGGAAATTTTGTGATAATGGCGAACATCTGTAGCTCAGGTGGAGGATGAGGGTGGAGGTCCGTTCTCTGAGCTTGTGGGTTACGTTTCTAAACATTTCAGAATTCTCTAAATTCCGTTGAAGATGTTATCTAGCCTGGTAGCAAAATGTTTGGAAATCAACCCACAAGCTCGGAGAACGAACCTTCACCCTGATTAATCATTTCCCCAAGTGGAGCTGACTGTTGAGAAAAAGTAGCCTTCCTGATCTCATTCATGGTGGCAGGTGTTGCGTTGATCTTTTTTGTCCTGGTTCCTCAATTTTCTTTTCTTCAAGACGGGATCTAAGTTGTCTTTGGGACTCATTATAAGGTTAAATTAATAAATAGGCAGGGAAGGAAACAAAATGGTCTTTGAGTTTCGTTTCTTGCATTTTTATCCTTCACAGCTGTGGGTGTGGCTGTGGCTGTCTTTATTGGCTGAGTTCCTTCATGGTTTTTTTTCATTAAGTTCAATTCCTTGTATAACAGGGAAGCTGCCGGTAAAGTTATGCTAAACTTCTCTTCCTTTGATTTTAACTTATGTGCGGTCTGACCTAAAGGTGCTTTTTCAAAAGGCATCGGACCAGAATATCTCCGGGACCGCCTTCTGCTGCACAAATCCCAGCGACCAGTTAGGTCCCACAGAGTTGGCCTTCTCCGGGTCCCGTCGACTAAACAATGCCGTCTGGCAGGACCCAGGGGGAGAGCCTTCTCTGTGGTGGCCCCGGCCCTCTGGAACCAACTCCCCCGGAGATCAGAATTGCCCCCACCCTCCTTGCCTTTTGCAAGCTCCTTAAAACCCACTTCTGTCATCAGGCATGGGGGAACTGAGATATGCCCTTCCCCCTATGCATGGTATGTTTGTGTGTATGTTTGGTTTTTTAAATTAGGGTTTTTAAATTTTTTAAATATTAGATTTGTTATATGTTGTTTCACTATTGTTGTTAGCCGCCCCGAGTCTGCGGAGAGGGGCGGCATACAAATCTAATTAATAATTAATTAATAAACAAACAAACAAACAAACTGGACTCCCCCCATCCCCTGAAGACATTTCGCTTCAGAAGACGCAAAACGTATTCAAAGAAAAACAAAATCCAGTCACCTTTGGGAGAACCATGACCTGGATAACTGACAATCTCCGCAGACATTATTGCTGTCATTTCAGAGTTGTTTAAAAATAATCCAGTACCCTACTTATGGAATCCATGGTACTTTCGTAATGGAAACTAGCAATAATTCTCTTGATGTCCATGACTGTAAGAATGACAATATTGGCTTCACTCAGTAGAGTCTTGGGGTGGATGTACACATTTAATTGATAAATAAACATGTTAAATAATCTTCCCTCATTGGATAAAGAATATCAATGCAGATAGTCCTCAATTTATTGGGACCAGAATATTTCGTTCCTAAGCAAGGCGAGAATTAAGTAAGTTGTACTGAATTTTAAGACCTTTGTTTCTGCCATGGTGGTTAAGTGAATCCCTGGGGTTAAATGAATGACATGATCATGAAGTGAATCCAAGTTCCTTATTGACTTTGCTCATCAGAAGCCAACTGGGAAGGTCGGAAATTGAAATGATATGATCCCTTATCCTAGCAATAGCATTTAGACTTACATACCATTTCATAGTGATTTTACAGCCCTCTAAGCGGTTTACAGAATCAGCATATTGTCCCCAACAATCTGGGTCCTCATTTTACCCACCTCGGAAGGCTGAGTCAACCTTGAGCTGGTGGTGAGATTTGAACTGCTGAACTACAGCTGGTAGTTAGCTGAAGTAACCTGCAGTACCGCACTCTAGCCAATGCGACGGTTCCACACCTGCACAAGCTACTAAAGCCTTGTACCTATCCGGCTCTTTCCTAACCCTAGAACCTCTCCTTGGAACAACAACATCGCTAGTACTTGGCACTGGTTCCTCTTTCACTTCAATCTTGACATCCACCGGATCACTTTCACATATACCAGGAGTTTCCTCAGATACTAACTCCTCACTACCTGACCCATAAGACTCATCTTTAACATTGCAGCTATCCTCCTTCTCTACAAACAAAGGAGACTGAACAATGACTTCTTTCTTTGTCTCTTCACAATGTTCTATCCTATTCCATCCGGTCTGCTCTAGGAACTTGGCACTTGCACTGTACCTGCAAACACCAGTATTCTTATCCCAGAACTTAAAAGATAGCCAACAAAATACAACAACCTTGCTCTATGTTGCCCTTTCTTTCTGATCTGAGATGGAATATGCACACATCTTAAATATGTGTTGGTTGCCTGAATTTCAATCGCATGAACACGAGGATCCTGCAACAGTTGTAAGTCCATGGACAGGTCGCTACACTCTTTTTTTCAGTGCCATTGTAACTTTGAATGATCACCAAATGGATGGTTGTAAGTTGAGGACTACCTGTGTTTCCTATCAGCAGTGTAAACAAAAATATGAAAGGCTGGAGAATATCATACGACACTTGTTATATTTTCAAGCCCATCCTTGCACTTCACCTTCTCAACACAATATAGCCAGGCGTGGCATTTAGATTCATAGTGACTGCATATTTTTGCAGTCTAGACTTCTGAACAGGCTGGAAGGATATGTAGTATGTTGTGAGAATTCATTATTTTCGTTTACCATATAAGCCATCTATCCCAGGAAGCCATAAAATGATTTCTTGGGCATTCAGCAGTTTCAATGAATTTGTACTATATTTCAACACTATTGAATCGAATGGTATCAGTCTGCTTATTTTGGACAGGTCATTTTGATATTTAGGACTTGAACAAAATCATTACTGGGTGGATTTTCCTTTGCCATGAATTTGCTCATGGGTTCCCCCCCCCTCAAGTTTCAGTTCATATGAGCCAGCTATTCACACGTTTGCCTCTGCCTGTTGCTGAGTGAAGCACTATAAAATATCTTTCTTCTAGGAGGCATCTCTGCCCTGTATCCATGGAAACTTTTAACTACTACTAGATTTTAGCTAGTGGCAAAAGTCAGAAGGAAAGCTGTAAGTTTTTATTACATTCAGGACGATGAGCCAGCAATTCCCTTTTGTATGCACCAAATCAATACTTCTCAACTTGAGTAACCTTAAGATATGGGGATTTCAGTTCACAGACTTCCCCAGCCAGCATGCACGCTAGGGAATTCTGGGAGTTGAAGTCCACATATCTTAAAATTGCTCAAGTTGAGAAACAGTGTGCTAGACCAGTGTTTTTCAACCAGTGTGCCGTGGCACACTAGTGTGCCGCGAGACATGGTCAGGTGTACCGCGAAGAAGGAAGCTCAGGTTCTGGTCTCACACCTTTTTGCTGAGCGAGAGAGTGAGAGAGAGAAAAAGAAAGCAAGAGAGAGAGAAAGAAAGAGAGAGAGAAACAAGAGAAAGCAAGAGTGAGAGAGAAAGAAAGCAAGAGAGAGAGAGAAAGAAAGCAAGAGAGAGAGAGAGAAAAGGAGAGGAAGGGAGAGAGAGACAGAGAGAAATGAGCCAAAAGGGGAGGAAAAAAGAGAAATGAGAAAATGATTGAGACAGAGAATGAGAGGAAAGAGAGAGAAACAAAAGAGAGAGAGGTGACTCTTGATTTAAAGCATATGATAAAAAGCACCCAAAGAATAAGAGAGAGAGAAAAAACCCAGCCCTCACCTGTTTTTGGAAATGGTTCAAGAGTGTGTATACACACACACACACGAGGGAGGAGACAGGGATGGAAAAAGAGAGCAGAGTGTCTTAGAGTGTCATTTTGGTTGGTGGTGTGCCCCAGGGTTTTGTAAAAAATGTGCCACGGCACAAAAAAGGTTGAAAATCACTGTGCTAGACAATCCATTTTATGCTCATTGGTTGGTTTATTCCAAAGCTCAGGTGTGTCATAAATGCGAAGAATTTCAGTTCTTAAACACAGTGTGCTCTCTTGGAACTCCTACTTTCATAATTCCAAGTAAAGGATCAAGTAACCCAACATCTCTAGAAAGCAACGTTGAATGTTTTTGAGTAACAATTGAATGTATAAATGTTAAGTGAGGGTTTTTTTGTTGTTCTGAGGGCAGAAATGAAGTGACAGCACGAGGGAGGAGTTGCTGCTTGTCAGCACATTTTATTTGGCAGCTGTGGTGGGTCAAGTACACCCACACGGAGTTTTATTTGATGGTCCTGCTGGCCGAAGGTACCGAGAATTGATCCAATTTACTTAGGAAGCAAAAGGTTGGAGAAGCTCAGCTTCCAAATGAGAATAAATGAATGCGCTTTATTAAATTACTTAATTTGTGAAGTTGGTCTTCCTGCCATTTTAAATGTGGCTTTGTCTTTGTGCTTTATAAATGCTCTCTGAGGCCAAAATAAAATGTGGCCTTTTCGGGCTGTGAATCATGTCATTTTAATAGCAATGATAGTTTTTTTAAAAATAAAACCTTTGGATGAGTTGCTAGTGGAGCTGTCCAGCATGTAATACCAAAATGAACACCTCTATTTCTTTCTTAGTTCCTTTAGTTTAATTGAGGGTCTTCTGAATTAAATTGAATACAACTCAACTTACAATCATTCACTTAGTGACTGTTCAGAGTTTCAGTGGCACTGAAAAAAATGACATGGCCATTTTTCACACGTATGACCGTTGCAGCACCCCCACAATCTCAATGTGATCGAAATTCAGGCACTGGGGGTAGGGAGAAAGGTCGACTTTCAAGATTGTCAGAAGCAGAGAAATGGAAGGAGAGAAAGTAGAAGAGGCATGCGTCAACCTTTTAATCCTTGATGCACTACTTTTTCTTTCCTTTCTTTCCTCCTCCCTATAGGAGATCAATGCGATAAATAGACATTTGGAAAATGAAGCCTGGAAGAAAGATAAAACAGAACATTTATCTTCTAGAGTACTTGGCTGAAGGGAATGGGGTTATTGAGAAGGAGCTACAATTGTTTGTATGTATCATGTGGGAGATTTTGATCCCGCTATATAGAGCGCTGGTGAGACCACATTTGGAATACTGTGTTCAGTTCTGGAGACCTCACCTACAAAAAGATATTGACAAAATTGAACGGGTCCAGAGACGGGCTACAAGAATGGTGGAAGGTCTTAAGCATAAAACGTATCAGGAAAGACTTCATGAACTCCATCTGTATAGTCTGGAGGACAGAAGGAAAAGGGGGGACATGATCGAAACATTTAAATATATTAAAGGGTTAAATAAGGTCCAGGAGGGAAGTGTTTTTAATAGGAAAGTGAACACAAGAACAAGGGGACACAATCTGAAGTTAGTTGGGGGGGAGATCAAAAGCAACATGAGAAAACATTATTTGACTGAAAGAGTAGTAGATCCTTGGAACAAACTTCCAGCAGACGTGGTTGATAAATCCACAGTAACTGAATTTAAACTCGCCTGGGATAAACATAGATCCATCCTAAGATAAAATACAGAAAATAGTATAAGGGCAGACTAGATGGACCATGAGGTCTTTTTCTGCCGTCAGTCTTCTATGTTTCTACCTTAAGGGCCTTTTATTGGGGGCCTAGACAGGTTGTTAAAAATGCTCCCATGGTTTAATGTTTATGGAAAATGTTTTATGGAAATAAATAATTCACATATTACATTCTTTTAAGTGAGTGGCAATTTTTGGAGCTTTTGGTTCTTAATATTGGTGCTAATATTAGCCTGTTCGCTTTGCAGACATGAAAGTTGGGTGTGATTTTTCTCCTGTGAATATTTTAGAGCATTAAGAATTAAATTTAATCAAATTAAATTAATTTATTCTATTTCTATGCTGCCCAACTCCCGAAGAACTCTGGATATACAATAGGATATAGAAAATACATTTAAAAACATCATAAAAGAATACCAGCTTTAAAGAGGAGGAACAAAATGATCTTGTGGCATTTTTTGCATTTTTAAAAATTTATTTTAATCTGCCCACGGTCACCTTGTTGTGGTGATGGGTGGCATAAACATTTTTTAAAAAATCAAATAAAGCTGGCTTTTCTCACAGTCAGAAAGTGGGAGTATGCATTTGGTAATTAATTGAAAATGTAATGTTTCTTTCCATTCAGTTTCAATTTCCACGAATATGAGAATGTAGTATCAAATTTTAAAATATAGAAATGGGCCCTCTTTCTTTTTCTTTGTAATCCTCATGTGAATAAAATTAATATGTAGATTATTTTATTCAGAATTGGCAAATGAACTAAAATCTATAGATTCATGATGTAATGTAGCTTTTTCATATCGTGTGTTGCACTCAACCTAAGAGCTTAACCAGTCTTTCGTTGATAAGGAAGCCTTCCATATCATAGGATGGGGTTAGGGGCCCTGGTGGGGCAGTGGTTAGAATGCAGTATTGCAAGCTGACTTTGCTCACTGCCAGGAGTTTGATCCTCACTGGCTCAAGATTGACTCAGCCATTTTACCAAAGTCAGTAAAACGAGGACCCAGATTGTTGGGAGCAATAGGCTGACTCTGTAAAACTACTTAGAAAGGACTGTAAAGCATTGTGAAGCTGTATATTAGTTCTAATGCTATCATTTGTGAGACCACCTCTCCTCAGTGACATCTACCCATCCCATCAGGTGCAGCAGAAGAAGCTTGTATCCAGTAGGAAATGTTATAGGGTGGGACATAGAAGGAGGGCCTTTTCTGCTGCTCCACTTATCCGGTGGGACATCATTTCCCCTACATCAGGCTGGGCCCTTGATAGCCTTCCGGAAGGGCTTTGTCATCCGGCCCCGGGATCAGAGAGTGGTGTAGATCCCATAAAATAGCTGTATTGTTCTTGAATGCCTGTGCCCTCCTGGTGATTGTACTGTATAGCTTTTACTGTATTTTTCAGCGTATAAGACACATCTTTTTTTCTCCCTAAAATAGGCTGATAATTAGGATGCGTCTTATACTCTGAATGTAGCTCCCCCCCCCCCCCAGCCCTAACTAGTTGCTAACGATCTTCCCAGCTCTTACCTTGCAGGCTCTTTCATTGTTTCTCTCTGCGAAGAATGTTTCCCAAGCCCTAAGTCTTTGCAGGGTGTTTTTTCATTACTCTAACTTGCTCTGAGTAAGTTTCTTTCTAGCCCTAACCAGGTGCTAATGATGTTCCCAGGCTTTGCAAGCTCTACTTGCTCACTGTTACTCTTTGCCAAGGAGGTATTCCAAACCCTGTCTTTGTAGGGGTTTTTTTCCATTGCTTTACTTGCTCCAGATATTTCTTCCCAGCCCTAACCAGGTGCTATTAATGTACCCAAGTTCTTTCATTGTTACTCTCTGCCAAAAATGTACTCCAAATCCTATCTTTGTAGGTTTTTTTTTTTCATTTTTACTTGCTCCAAATGTTTCTTTCCAGCCCTAACCAGGTGCTAACAATGTTCCCAGCTCTTACCCGTTTGCAAGCTCTTTCACTTGTTTGCAAAGGAGAATGTTTTCCAAGCCCTAAGTCTTTGCAGGTTTTTTTTCTGTTGCTCTACTTGCTCAGACTGTTTCGTTCCAGGTGCTAATGATGTTCCCAGCTTTTACTGGCTTGCAAGCTCTTTCATTGTTACTCTCTTACAATAAAAAAAAAATTAAACCCTTAACCAGGGGATAAAATAATGTGCTGAAGCTGACCAGACTAAGGATACTCGCCAGTTACCTGGTAAGCAGATTCTTCCCCTGATTTTCCTCCTCAAAAATGAAGGCGCGTCTTATATTCTGGTGCGTCTTATACTCTGAAAAATACGACACTTGTTGAATTGTTTTTAATGTTTGTGTTGCTTGTATGCTGCTTCCTTTTTATTTTGTTTTTGATACTGCTTATATTTTAATTGGAAGCAGTCCAGAGACCTGAATGCGCGATTAGCTGAGATATAAATTGGAGAGGGAAAGAGAGAAAGAGAGAGAAAGGATTTCAGGTTTGTAATATTTAATACAGCATGGAAGGAAATTGCATCCCTCCAGTGAGAATGTACCATAAATTTGCAAATGAAAGTCTTTCCAGTTAAATTATTCTCTTTCTGGTTCTCATTTTTTTGACAGCAACATGCTTTCATGGCACCAAATAGAAATATTAACTCAGCCAGCTTATGTAAGAAAGTCCTGGAATCTAAGAAGAAAATCCATACAAAATACCTGGCATAGTTTTTTCAGTTTATTGATTACCGCAGACTTCTCAAAGCACATATGCCGAAAACAGATTGATTATCTATAAATATAGAATTATGGAACCCAAGATGCCCATGGTTGCATTGGAACATGTGGAATGTTTAAAAACTGTTGCTGTACAATATTGATGGCATTGAACAAACAGTGAAAAAATAAAGTTGAGAATGTTATTTTGAGATTATTCCATGGAAGTTGTCCCCAGAGGATACCTAAGATACCTGATGATATGTTTCACTGAGGTAACTCCATAGGGCAGTTTTCATGTGATAAAATTCTAGTCATTTCGGGATGGGATGAAGGCATTAGTAGCATAGATATTGTTAAAGGAAGTCAAGATAGGCATAACAGTATAGGCATAACTCTAGAGATGACCTTACTGTGGTGACTCCTCGGTTTGGCTAAAGCCAAGTTGATTTGTCCAGGGCGAAGCACCTCCTTTTGCCTTTCCGTGCCCAGATGCTCCGGGAGGCAACCTCGCGCCGGGTGTGTAGGAGGCAGCACGAGGGAGTCACCACAGTGCCCAGAGAAAGGAAAATACTTTGTTCACTCTGGGCTGCCCAGAGCGAAGGAAGCGTTGATTTTCTCTGGGCGCTGGCAGAAGTTTATTCCCTCTCCAAGCGCCCAGAGAAAGGAAAATGCTTTGTTCGCTCTGGACTGCCAAAGCCTCCTTAATCTTGAACACCCGGTTCTTATCTAGAAAAGTTCCTAAGTAGAGGCATTCTTAGGTAGAGGTACCATTGTAGATCTATTTAAATAATTGAGAGGAGTTAGTGTGACTACATTTAAGAAAACTTGCTGGCATTAACATACAGTGGTACCTCTACCTACAAACACCTCTACGTACGAACTTTTCTAGATAAGAACCAATTGTTCAAGATTTTTTGCCTCTTCTCAAGAACCATTTTCCACTTACAAACCCAAGCCTCCGAAACTGTAACCGGAAAAGGCAGGGAGAAGCCTCCATTGGGGCCTCTCTAGGAATCTCCTGGGAGGAAACAAGGCCGGAAAAACTGGGGACAAGCCTCCGTGGGACTTCACTAGGAATCTCCTGGGAGGAAACAGGGCCTCCACCCTCCCTGTAGTTTCCCCAATCGCACACATTTTTTGCTTTTACATTGATTCCTATGGGAAAAATTGCTTCTTCTTACAAACTTTTCCACTGAAGAACCTGGTCACGGGACGAATTAAGTTAGTAAGTAAAGGTACCACTGTACTCCCGTAATGTACATTTCTCCAATTCTTTCCTATTACTATGACACACATACACAGCAAACAGTGTATATCATCTGTGCTGGTTGCTGGGAGGCAAATTGCTGGGAGACGGGCAGATTTGTTTTTTCCTTGTTTTCCTCCCCACCAACTAAGGTGCATCTCATACTCTGAAAAATACGGTAGCTACTTATTGTCTCTTTTTAAATGTGACTTAAAATTTAAGCCAGTCCTCTTACACTATTCAGTGATAAATTAGAAACAACATTGCCTCATAGAGTTCATGGCCTTTACTGTGTATAGATGAATTACTCATTGCATGAGAATTAGATAAGAGGATCTTAAGTACTCAATACAAGAAAGGTACATACAATTTAATAAGTACAACAGAAACCTGAGGGAATCTCTCCTGTAACTGGAATGTTAGCAGCTGAAGAAACAGAAGTAATTAAAGGAGTCTGGTGGTACCTTTACCTGTTAACGAAATGTATTAAAAGGCAAAGGCATTTGTGAGTCATATCTCACTTCGTCAGATGCATAGAGGGGTTAGATTGATGTGGGATTGATTGTAAATTGGGTTGAGATGGAAGGGAGGATAAGCTTGTTATGTAAAGGTGAGATATGACAGGTGAGTAGATAAACAGTTGCAATATGCAAAAGTGAGAATAACAGAGTTGGAAGGTACCTTGGAGGTCTTATAGTCCATCCCCTGCTCAGGCAGGAGACACTGTACCATTTCAGAAAAGTAGCTGTCCAGACTCTTTTTGAAAACTTGCAGTGTTGGAGCACCCACAACCTCTGGAGGCAACCAGTTCCACTGATTATTTGTTCTCACTATCAGGAAATATCTCCTTAGTTCCAGGTTGCTTCTCGCTTTAATGATCTTTCTCCTGTTGCTTCTTATCCTGCCTTCAGGAGAATAGATTGGCCCTTTCTTCCTTTTTGGCAGCCCCTCAAATATCACCCCAGTCCTTCTTTTCATTAGACTGCACATTCCATTTTCTATAATATCACAATATAAAAATAGATAATGCATTGTGTGCTGAAAACTTTTAATATATATACGTTGAGTTAAGTAATAGAAAAGAGAAAAATTGCACCATTGCATTACAGTTTGAAAATATCCTTGATCATAAAGCCAAAAAACGGAGTTGGCAGTAACAAATCTGAGTTGAAATAAGTGGAGAGGAGGAAATAGTAAAAATACTTTTGCTGTTTTCTCCCTTCACCCTCCAATCACTGAGAAAATGTGAAGGACCCCTTCCAAAACCAAAATAAAGATCTTTGAAGAGAACATGAAGTTGTAGTATTATTCTTTTTGAGCTTAAAACAAAGTTTTGATCCTTTGTGGTTGTTTCTGACTTGCCTTTCTGACTTCATCAGTCAGAGAATGACAGAAGATAGAAAAAAACCCAGCTATCTTATTTAACGCCAAATGACAGGTAAAACACCATGTTTCTTGGAGTATAAGAATCACATTTTTCCTCCCTAAAAGAGGGTAGAAATGTCAGTTCATCTTATACACCGAACACAGCCATTTTTGGCCCACCAAAGCCCCGTCTCCAAATTCCAAAACTAGGTCTGGGAAGCCTGTAAAGAGCTCATAGGGGCTGGGGGAAGGTGAAAACACCTTTTTTGTGGAAAAACAGTCTGCTTTTCACAAAAATGAGAGCGTTTTTGCCCTGCAAAAACTTTACCCATCCCATTTTTTTGGTTTTTTAATTATGATAGGGTTTTAGTTATTTTAATATTAGATTTGTGCCATTATAATATTGTTTTTATTGTTGTTGTGAGCCGCCCCGAGTCTTTGGAGAGGGGCGGCATACAAATCTAATAAATTGAATTGAATTTAAATTGAATTTTTTACCAAAACAAAGGGTAAAAAACTGGCCCATTTTTGCAAAAAATGGAGCAAGCAGAAGTTTTGGGAGGCCGGGGAGGACAATTTTTTCTCTCTTATCTCTTTGAAATCTTGGTGCGTCTTATACACTGGTGCGTCTTATCGTCCTAAAAATATGGTAATTGATGAAATGGAAGTAGCAGGAACATTTGGGGGAAAGTCATCGTGTAATGCTAATGTTCTTGAGCAGAGGTGTCAAACTTCAGATTCAGCAGGGGCTGAATCTGGCCTGTGGGGTGCTTAGATCTGACCTGTGGGAATGCCCTGGAAAAAGCGAAGGACTGGCCTGTGTTGCCTTTGCCAGCGAAAATGGATCTTGAGAGGGCCATGGCGGCCTTTGGGAGCTCTGTTTTCACTGGCAGAGGGTTGCAGGAAGCTATCGCAGCCAAGAACAGAGCTGTGGAGCCCGTTTTCACTGGCAGAGCACTGAGGCCCCCAATGTGCCCCCCCCAAAAAAATCATGCTCACCCGGCCACAGCCAGCCCACTCCCCCAAGATCAAACAACCCTAATGCGCCCCTCAATGGAATCGAGTTTGACACTCCTGTTCTTGAGGGTAAAGAAGTTGAGTGCATGAAAATAGATTTTTTTTAATACGTTCAAAGGAATGATGATAATGATTTCATTGTAGGAAGGCACTATAGAGAAGAAAAGGCTGGTTGGATGGCCGAAAGAAAAATAAATGCTCAGAATATGGCTACCACAAAATTCCAGCAAGGCAGAGAACAGAAAGCATGAGCCTATGCGACTACCCCAAAACTAGGAACAAGGAACTGAGAAAAAAGGCAACGTATACAGGAAGTAGAAAGAGGAATAGCACACCAAGAAAAAAGAATGAGCAATTAGCCCAAAATTGGAGACCGTCCTAAACTCAGAAAAGCTGAGACTCAGAATGAGTTGAAGTTAGTGAAAGATGCTAAGAATACCAAAAAAGACTCAGTTATATTCAAAATATAAAGAAGAGGGGAAAAAGGGGTTAACCAGTTGCTGAATGAAAATGGCGAGATGCTGAAAAAGAATACACTAGGCAGAACTAATTAACTTTATTTATAATAGAATAACAGAGTTGGAAGGTATAGAGGTATAACAAGCAGGAAGAGGGAGATTGTGGTCCCCTTATATAGAGCGCTGGTGAGACCACATTTGGAATACTGTGTTCAGTTCTGGAGACCTCACCTACAAAAAGATATTGACAAAATTGAACGGGTCCAAAGACGGGCTACAAGAATGGTGGAAGGTCTCAAGCATAAAACGTATCAGGAAAGACTTCATGAACTCAATCTGTATAGTCTGGAGGACAGAAGGAAAAGGGGGGACATGATAGAAACATTTAAATATGTTAAAGGGTTAAATAAGGTCCAGGAGGGAAGTGTTTTTAATAGGAAAGTGAACACAAGAACAAGGGGACACAATCTGAAGTTACCCTGTTTCCCCGATAGTAAGAGACCCCCGATTGTAAGACGTATCAGGGGTTTCAGGGGGGTCGGCTAATATAAGCCGTACCCCGAAAGTAAGACATATGTCTTACTTTTGGGGAAACACGGGGGTATTGCCGCCTCCCTCTCATCTAGCTGCGCCCCGCCTCCTGCCCACGTCCGCACCGTCCCCCTCTCCATACGTCACCGTGCCGTCCCCTGCACTTGTCACTGCCGTCTCCTGCTTAAAATACGGTAATGCACACAGTATTAATCATACATCAGTAAAACATACACACTGGCATACTGGGGTATCATCTGCTGTTTTGTGGTGAATACAATACTGTTCAGGTTGTTAATAAATGTTAATTTTATGGTTAAAACAAAAAATTCGACAATTTTTTTCCCAATATAAGACATACCCCGAAAGTAAGACATAGTGGGGCTTTTGGGGATAAAAAGAAAGTAAGACACTTTCGGGGAAACACGGTAGTTGGAGGAAATATCAAAAGCAACGTGAGAAAATATTATTTCACTGAAAGAGTAGTAGATCTTTGGAACAAACTTCCAGCAGATGTGGTAGATAAATCCACAGTAACTGAATTTAAACATGCCTGGGATAAACATATATCCATTGTGAGATAAAATACAGGAAATAGTATAAGGGCAGACTAGATGGACCATGAGGTCTTTTTCTGCCGTCAGTCTTCTATGTTTCTATGTTTCTATCCTGGAGGTGTTCTAGTCCAACCCCCTGCTTAAGCAGGAGTTCCTATACCATTTCCAACAAGTGGCTGTCCTTTTTCCTTCCTTGAAAGCGTCCAGTGGTGAAGCACCCACAACATCTGGAGCCAAGCCATTCCACTGATCAATTGTCTTAACTGTCAGGAAATTTCTTCTTTCTTCTATATTAATGTTTGTTCTGCTTTGAGAAAAACATATATCTTTCCTTGCAATGATGTATTGTCTTCAGTGCCAGATGAGTTATATCTGAGGGCCCTGAAATCATTATCTGATGGTCAGGTCAGTCCTGGACAATGGATTAGCAGATTATTGGAGGAAGGCAGATATTGCAGTATCTTCAGAAATGGTGCAGGTAGGGCATTTTGAGTTTTTTTGATAAAATTGGAGCAGAGGAGATAATAAAAATGCTATTGTTGGTTTCTCCTACCCAGTCATTGAGAAGATGTGAATGACCTCACCCAAAACCAAGTACATACAGTTGTTTTTGTTTTTATTTATCAAATTTTTAAAACTCGCCATCTGCCTAGCAAAGGTAGGTAGATATTGACCTGGGCACCTGGAAATATTTTAGTGTGCATCATAAAATGAAAAGTATGCACCTTTGGGTGGGTGGGGGATCGTGATTGGCTAATACGCTGCAAGCAGAAATAATATTCAAAATGATTCCTAACAGCCTAGATTAGTGGTGTGGAAATAACACAATTTACAGAGAATTAGAGCTAAATGCTTGTGAAACAAATCAAATTCACATACACAAAATGGGACTGTTCATTTGGCAGGTACTATCTGAAAAGGATCTTGCAATTAATTAATTATTTATGTATTCATTCATTCATTCATTCGATTTTTATGCCGCCCTTCTCCTTAGACTCAGAGCGGCTTACAACATGATAGCAATAGCGCTTTTTAACAGAGCCAGCCTACTGCCCCCACAATCTGGGTCCTCATTTTACCCACCTTGGAAGGATGGAAGGCTGAGTCCACCTTGAGCCCGTAATAAGATTTGAACCACACTCTACATGCTGCGTCACCCAGGCTCATATAATACAGGTAGTTGATTACAAACTGAATCAGAGTCAGCAGTTTTTATGTGACTGGGGAGTGGGGGGGGGGGGGGGGGAAACAGAAGTAAAAGCCATCTCAACCGACATTTATTTTACCAAAACCATGAAAAATATGGTACTTAATCCACTTTATTTCATGTTTTACTCACCTTGCACCTTAGATTTTTAACAAGCATTCAGTGGTATTGAAGCATATTCAGATATGATTATGGGTGTAGAACTTTCAGTCCTGTGTTAACGGAAGGAAGGCTTGACTCAGAGGTGGGTTCCTACTGCTTCTAGCTGGTTCTTTAAAATCGGTAGTAAACCGGTGGTCACATCACTGAGCCGGTTCTGTCAATGCTGGTCTGTGAGTGTCGCCATCTTATTTTCTGCTTCTGCACATACACAGAAGCTGAATTTTGGGCACTGAACACACAGCCACGCAGTGCAGGAAGAAGCCAACCAGCGGTGAAGTAAGTTAGAACTCCCACCCCTGAGTTGACTTTTGCTTTCAGAAGAAAAAGCTGAGGTGGGATGACCGTCCCCTGCTACATACCTCCCAGAGACCAATAAGATCACATAGAGTTGGGCTCCTCCAGGTCCCGTCAACTAAGCAATGCAGATTGGCGGGGCCGTGGGGCAGGGCCTTCTCTGTGGCTGCCCTGTCTGTATGGAACCAACTCCCCCCGATGTCTGTACTGCTCCCAATCTACCGGCCTTCCAAAAGGCTACGAAGATCTAGCTTTGCCAGCAGGCCTGGGGCCCATGAAATCGACATCTGTCATGACCGAATTGTACTCAATGGTATGCATGTGTGTTGATTGGATTGTTTGAGTTGTGGGGTTTATAGCTTTAGATATTTATATTTGACTTCTTTTTATTGTACAGTATTTGTATCTTTTATATTGTTGTAAGCTGCCCTGAATCCTTCGGGATTGGGCAGCATAGAAGATAGATGATAGATAGATAGATAGATAGATAGATAGATAGATAGATAGATAGATAGATAGATAGATAGATAGATAGATAGTTAGATAGGTAGATAGATAGATAGATAGATAGATAGATAGATAGATAGATAGGTAGGTAGGTAGAAACATAGGTAGGTAGGTGGGTAGGTAGGTAGATAGATAGATAGATAGATAGATAGATAGATAGATAGATAGTTAGATAGTTAGATAGGTAGATAGATAGATAGGTAGGTAGGTAGGTAGGTAGAAACATAGGTAGGTAGGTAGGTAGATAGATAGATAGATAGATAGATAGATAGATAGATAGATAGATAGATAGATAAATGATAGATAGATAGATGATAGATGATAGATAGAAACATAGATAGATAGATAGATAGATAGATAGATAGATAGATAGATAGATAGATAGATAGATAGAAACATAGGTAGGTAGATAGATAGATAGATGATAGATAGATAGATGATAGATAGAAACATAGATAGATAGATAGATGATAGATAGATAGATAGATAGAAACATAGGTAGGTAGGTAGGTAGATGATAGATAGATAGATAGATAGATGATAGATAGATAGATAGATAGATAGATGATAGATAGAAACATAGATAGACAGACAGACAGACAGACAGACAGACAGACAGATAGATAAATAGAGATTTTGCAGTATATTTCCCCTGGAGTGGGGAGGGAATGGAGATTTTGCAGTATCCTTCCCCACCACACAAAACAAGACATGCCCACAAAACTGGTAGTAAAAAAAAATGGATTTCTCCAGTGCCATCATATGAATGATTTAATAAAGGCAGGGACTCACTTAACAAATGTGGCAAGACTCATTTAACAATCTACCTGCTGCACCACCCCGGCTCTTAATAAAAATATAGTATTTATTGCATTTTTTTTTTTTTAAAAAAGGAAGATACCACGGATGGATTCGGTAGCTGGGCATGAGTGCAGGGGGTGTGGGGGAATGGACAGTGTGGTGCAAGCACAGGAAACATGGACTTACCAGAGGGATTTGCAAAAAAACCCCAAATTAACTTTTTCCATGGGGATAGCCGGCAGGAAAAATCACAAATGGCCGTCACACAACTACAGGATGCTACAACCCTTTTGTAAGTTTCAGCTGGTTGCCCAAGTGCCCAGATTGCGTTCACATGATTGTGGTGACAGAACATTGCTAATTTGTACAGTTGCCAAACAGGTGATCGCTAAATAGGGACTACTCGTATTTAAAGAATTACAAGTACATAAGTCAAAGAAGCAAAAGATGTAAAGAAACAAAAAAAAATACAGCAGTTTGAGAACAAGATTTTAACATCTAACAATATTTTCCCTCTGGCAATATTTGAAAAGCTTGTCAACCCTTGAACTGATAGCAGCAGTTATGTTTATTTAAGAATTTCACCTAAGTGAAAATGAAATAAAAGCTTCTACACCAGCAATTCCTAATCTTTTCCTTTTGCCAGGAATGTCTAACCTTGACTACTCCAAGACTTGTGAACTTCAACAAGTCTCTGTTTTAGGTGGAGATCTAGCTTCTCTGAGCTTTTTACGAAAAGAAAAGAGCTTTCTTTGCAAGAGTTACAGCCACTACAACAATTGCTTATAGTCTGCAGTCACGCACACTGAGATAAAAACTAACTTAAGATATAAATGGACAAAACAGTCCTGTTCCAAATCTCGTAAGGTTCTGAGTGGGAAACCAAAATATTTAAAATCTTTGTTGGATCTTGTAAGATTTTACATATCTTTTTAAAGATTTGTTTTTGACAGCTTCACGGGAAACACAGTTCACGTCTTCCATAATCCCCTGCCTACAGGTGAGAATTAATATTTGGCTATTGTTAAAAAGCTTAGGGTAAAAAATAAATTAGCATCTGGAAATAAAAAGCAAATTTTTATGCCTTCATAAATGTCTTCATGTGCTGTAAATTAACAGCTCTCCCCAGGCAAGGATTCTGTAAAATTAAATTAATGAGGGTGACTTTCCCTTTTAGTCCATCCAGAGGGGATGTGCCAGGAATCATAAGGGGGGTGGCTGGTCCTTTGGAGTGCAAAACCAACATCTTAAAGCTGTATTCCAGAAAACAAAGATGTATAAATGGGCTTGATCAAGAATCAGGAGATAGTAATGCAGTTTCTGTAGTGAAGAGATTTGACTAGATAGAGCTTAGGAAAGAGGAATCTTTGATCCCCTTATATAGAGCGCTGGTGAGACCACATTTGGAGTACTGTGTTCAGTTCTGGAGACCTCAGCTCCAAAATATATTGACAAAATTGAATGGGTCCAAAGACGGGCTACAAGAATGGTGGAAGGTCTTAACCATAAAACGTATCAGGAAAGACTTAATGAACTCAATCTGTATAGTCTGGAGGACAGAAGGAAAATGGGGGACATGGTCGAAACATTTAAATATGTTAAAGGGTTAAATAGGGTTCAGGAGGGAAGTGTTTTTAATAGGAAAGTGAACACAAGAACAAGGGGACACAATCTGAAGTTAGTTGGGGGAAAGATCAAAGGCAACTGAAAGAGTAGTAGATCCTTGGAACAAACTTCCAGCAGACGTGGTTGGTAAATCCACAATAACTGAATTTAAACATGCCTGGGATAAACATATATCCATCCTAAGATAAAATACAGGAAATAGTATAAGGGCAGACTAGATGGACCATGAGGTCTTTTTCTGCCGTCAGACTTCTATGTTTCTATGTTTCTATCCTTAATGCTCTGTTAGCTTGCCGACGTTTCATGGCCCAACTAGGTAACATTATCAGGATTAGAACTGAGATTTGCTGTCAATTTATATTCCAGTGGCTTTCCCTGTGGGTGTGGGTGAGGGTGGTGTTAGAGATTCTTTGGAGGGGCTCTTTACTTATTTGGAAGTTTTTTAAATTAGGCTGTTGTTTACTTGATCGTTGGTCTGATGTTAATGTTGGAATTAATCTGCTCATCTGGGTGCTGATTGCTGGTGGAGAGATATTGGAATCTTTTTGTCTTTGGGGCTGGTTGACTGTCTCTTTTGCAGCATCTATAGATTCTTCTTCTTCCTTCTTTTTTTTTTCTTCTTCCTTCTTCCTTCTTCTCCTCCTCCTCCCCCTCCTCCTTCTCCTTCTTCTTCTTCCTAGCCCAGTATTGGTGAACCTTTTTGGCATTGAGTGCTGAAACAGGCATGTGCACCTATACCAGTAACCAGAAGAGCAGCCGCCCAATGTGCATACACGCACCAGGAAGATGATCTTCAGGTTTCCGACCTGTACATGTGCACTGGACACCTGGTCATCTGGTTTCCTGTGTGCATGCATACACGAAGACCAGCTGGCCGAAGACCATAGATTTGTATGCTGGAAACCAGAAGATATTCCTCCTGGTGTATATACCTGGTGGCTTCTCTTCTAGAAAACCAGGTGGCCCTCCTGCATGTGTGAAGACCAGCTGGCTGGCATGCTGGAACCCGGAAGAGCATTGGGTGGCAGCTCGCATGCTCTGAGAGATGGCTCTGCACGACACTTCTGGCATGTGTGCTATAGGTTTGCCATCACGGTTCTAGCCTTTATTTATTTATTTATTAGATTTGTATGCTTTACATAAACTGCATTAAGATCATTACCTTTTAATTAGCCAAGTTTCTATTGCAACAACTAGAATTTAATGTATATATCAATACAAAAAACAGGCCGGGAAATGAACCGATACCGACCAAATTTGAGAGTCCTGCTCAAAATACAATTCAATGCATAAGGGTTTGGTACACTTAAATCTTAGGAGATTGAATCTGCTTGCTTAACTTGTTGTCAAATTTTGTTGGAAATCACAAATGTATTAAGAAACCAGTACTTTTTGACAATCCTGCAGTGAAACATAATTTCTCCATTATTTTTTATTACATAATACATCTTTTTTCAGAATTCTTATACTCCCAACAAGAGCCTCATATAAAATTTTGTGCATAGTTTATGAAAAGATAACATTGGTGGTTTGACAAGCAGAAGAATCCATCTGTAATACTGAATGATATACATTCTCTAGTACAGTGGTACCTCATCTTACCAACGCCTCTTCTAACGAACTTTTCAAGATACGAACCCGGTGTTTAAGATTTTTTTGCCTCTTCTTCCGAACTATTTTCACCTTAAGAACCCTGCTGCTGGGATGAAGGGGTTTCTTTTCCCCCCATTTTTTGAAGAAAGAAAAGGGAGGGGCAGCTTGGAGGGGGAAAGACTATGCAGAGAACAGCGTGCTTGCAGAGGCACTGAAAGGGTGTTTTTGAAGAAAGAAAAGGGAGGGGCGGCTTGGAGGAAGAAAGACTTTGCAGAGAACAGCGTGCTTGCAGAGGCACTGAAAGGGTGTCTTTTGAAGAAAGAAAAGGGGAGGGGCGGCTTGGAGGGAGAAAGACTTTGCAGAGAACAGCGTGCTTGCAGAGGCACTGAAAGAGTGTCTTTTGAAGAAAGAAAAGGGAGGGGCGGCTTGGAGGAGGAAAGACTTTGCAGAGAACAGCGTGCTTGCAGAGGCACTGAAAGGGTGTCTTTTGAAGAAAGAAAAGGGAGGGGCGGCTTGGAGGAGGAAAGACTTTGCAGAGAACAGCGTGCTTGCAGAGGCACTGAAAGGTTGTCTTTTGAAGAAAGAAAAGGGAGGGGCGGCTTGGAGGGGGAAAGACTTTGCAGAGAACAGCGTGCTTGCAGAGGCACTGAAAGGGTGTCTTTTGAAGAAAGAAAAGGGAGGGGCGGCTTGGAGGGGGAAAGACTTTGCAGAGAACAGCGTGCTTGCAGAGGCACTGAAAGGTTGTCTTTTGAAGAAAGAAAAGGGAGGGGCGGCTTGGAGGGGGGAAAGACTTTGCAGAGAACAGCGTGCTTGCAGGCCCTGAAAGGGTGTCTTTTGAAGAAAGAAAAGGGAGGGGCGGCTTGGAGGGGGAAAGACTTTGCAGAGAACAGTGTGCTTGCAGGCACTGAAAGAGTGTCTTTTGAAGAAAGAAAAGGGAGGGGCGCCCCCCTTGCCTTTCTTCCTTGCCACTCACCCTTTAGCCTAGCCTTGCTTCTTCCACCCGCCCCCTTTAGCTGCTCCTCCCTGCCCTCTGTTCGCCTCCCTTCTAAAGTTTGGGATTTTCCTGAAGGATTTGCAATTGATTCCTATGGGAAAAATTGTTTCGTCTTACGAACTTTTCACCTTACGAACCTCCTCCTGGAACCAATTAAGTTCCTATCATGAGGTACCACTGTACAGTGATCCCTCGATCATCGCGAGGGTTCCGTTCCAGGACCCCTCGCGATGATCGAGTTTTCGCAAAGTAGCGGTGCGGAAGTAAAAACACCATCTGCGCATGCGCAGATGGTGTTTTTACTTCCACCGCCGCCCGCCCTTCGCCCGCCGTTGCCAGCTCCGCTTCCCAGCTGGGAAGCAGGGCTGGGGGTGTCCCGAAGCGTGCGCGCGCTTGCGGACACCCCAGCTCCGCTTCTCAGCTGGGAAGCAGAGCTGGGGTATCCCCGCACGCGCGCGCACCGCCCGCCATTGCCAGCTCCGCTTCCCAGCTGAGAAACGGAGCTGGGGTGTCGCGAAGCAAGCGCGCGCTTGCGGACACCCCAGCTCCGCTTCTCAGCTGGGAAGCAGAGCTGGGGTATCCCCGCGCGCGCGCGCACCGCCCGCCATTGCCAGCTCCGCTTCCCAGCTGAGAAACGGAGCTGGGGGTGTCCCGAAGCACGCACGCGCTTGCGGACACCCCAGCTCCGCTTCTCAGCTGGGAAGCAGAGCTGGGGTATCCCCGCACGCGCGCGCACCGCCCACCATTGCCAGCTCTGCTTCCCAGCTGAGAAGCGGAGCTGGGGGTGTCCCGAAGCGCGCGCGCGCTTGCGGACACCCCAGCTCCGCTTCTCAGCTGGGAAGCAGAGCTGGGGTATCCCCGCGCGCGCGCGCACCACCCGCCATTGCCAGCTCTGCTTCCCAGCTGAGAAGCGGAGCTGGGGGTGTCCCGAAGCCGCGCGCGCGCCGCCCGCCCGCCCACGCTGTTGCTGGGGCCGCTTCCCAGCTGGGAAGCGGAGCAGGGGTTTCCCGCGCGCGTGCTGCCCCGCCCGCCCCGTTGCTCGCGCCGCCGCTGTCTTACCGGGGCAAGAGGGGGAAGACCCAGGGAAGCCTCTGCCCGGCGGGGAAACTCCACCATCTACGCATGCGTGGAAGGGCACGCATGCGCAGATGGTGGAGTTTACTTCCGGGTTGAAAACTCGCGATATAGCGTTTCGCAATACTCGAGATCGCGAAACTCGAGGGATCACTGTATATCAAATTAACAGATTGTGGTTCTGTTTTCCTGACCATCACAATCCTAAGAGAAACACTAATTTTTCCATCCTTTCATTCATGTTTCATGGATATGCATTAGATCGTTGCTAACATAAATGCCATAGGATTTCTCTATTCCCATGTGTTTAGATCCATTTCAAAGGCCTCTTCTGCATATTCCTGAGCTTTCTTTTGCCAATTGCTGATATTGTTGATCGATCTTGTTTTAGGTCTCTTTTATGGATGCTTTTGATCCTGTAGGATCCAGCCACATGATTTGTAGTAAATGTACCAAGGTACACCCGTATAATTCCAACTCTCTACGAGCTGCATTGACTGCCAGTTGGTCTCTGGACGCAATTCAAAGGATTGGTTCTTACCTTTAAAACCCTACATGGCTTAGGACCAGTCTATTTACAGGACCGACTACTACCTCAACTTCCCTACCACCAATAAGTACCCAAAGAGTTGGCCTCCTCCGGGTTCTGTCAGCCAAACAATGTCGGTTGGCGGGGCTGCAGGGAAGAGCCTTCTCTGTGGCAGCTCCAGCCCTTTGGAATCAACTGCCCCCAGAGATTCGCACTATCCCCGCCATACCAGCCTTTCGGAAAGCCAAAAGACCTGGCTCTTCCAGAGGGCCTGGGGCCATGAATGATTGAGTGTATGAATGTTACTAGAAGGGTATTAACTGTCTTTATATTCTTTATTGATATCGTAACTTTTATATTATTTTATGTGTTGTTAGCGGCCCAGAGTCCATTGGAATTGGGCAGCATACAAATCCTGTAAAGAAAGATTCTATGACTGCCTTGATCCACCTGCCCTCGGTTCTTCTTGTTATATGGTCGACCCTTTTTCCATTTCAATTCTTTTATTCCCTTGATGGCATAATATAGTTTTGTTTGTTTGTGAAGGTCTTTCTATGATATGGTTTATATCTATTCATATTGATATTGATGGCTAATTTGACAGAGTGCCAGGCTCCTAGAAATTCTAGGGAATGCTTCCTGTCCTGCCTTCAGGTGCTTTGGAGAATAGGTGGACCTCCTCTTCTTTGTGGCAGCCCCTCAGATATTGGAACGCTGATATCATGCCACCCCATTACACATACCTCACATGAAGCCTTAATGTTTTCATGTCGCTTATCCTGCTTGTTAAGCCTATTGTTACGTGCAGCTAGTACTTTGCCAGGCTGTTCCCAGATGGTATCTCTGGAGGCAACATCTTGAGGTCCTCCATCATCTCTGTCATCCTGAGTTTTGGTCTTAAAAATGACATTGCCCAAAATCTGGCAATCACCTGGCAGAAAAGAGTGCTTGGTTGTTTAGGGTTGTAGCTCATAAGTCCCGGGTGCTGGTTTTCTTCAATCGCAGTTTTTAGATGTACAATCATAGGGCTGGAAGGGACCTTGGAGGCCTTGTAGTCCAACCCCCTGCTCAAGGCAAGGAGACCTTATACCAGTGATGGGGAACCTATGGCACAGGTGGCACAGGTGGCACGCGGAGCCATATCTGCTGGCACGCGAACTGTTGCCCTAGCTCAGCTCCAACATGCATGTGCCAGTCAGCTGATTTTTGGCTCTCACACAGGCTCTGGGAGGGCGTTTTTGGCTTCCAGAGAGACTCCAGGGGGGATGAGGGCATTTTTACCAGGCTCCCCCGGCTCCAGGGAAGACTTTGGAGCCTGGTAAGGGTGAAACATGAACCTACTGGGCCTATCAGAAATTGGGAAACAGGTCATTTCTGGCCTCCAGAAGCCTCCGGGCACAGGGAAAGCTGTTTTTGCCCTCCCCAAGCATTGAATTATAGGTGTGGGCACTCACGCATGCGCAATAGTGTGCCTGCATCTATCTATCTATCTATCTATCTATCTATCTATCTATCTATCTATCTATCTATCTATCTATCTATCTATCTATCTATCTATCTATCTATCGGATTTGTATGCTGCCCCTCTCCGTAGACTCGGGGCGGCTAACAACAATGATAAAAACAGCATGTAACAATCCAATTCAATAGTAAAATAACTAAAAAAACCTTATTATAAAAACCAAACATACATACAGACATACCATGTGTAAATTGTAAAGGCCTAGGGGGAAAGAATATCTCAGTTCCCCCATGCCTGACGGCAGAGGTGGGTTTTAAGAAGTTTATGAAAGGCCGGGGCCGCCACAGAGAAGACTCTTCCCCTGGGTCCCGCCAAACGACATTGTTTAGTCGACGGGACCCGGAGAAGCCCCACTCTGTGGGACCTAACTGGTCGCTGGGATTCGTGCAGCCGAAGACGGTTCCTGAGATAATCTGGTCCGGTGCCATGAAGGGCTTTATAGGGCAACACTTTGAATTGTGACCGGAAACTGATCAGCAACCAATGCAGACTGCGGAGTGTTGGTGTAACATGGGCATACCTGGGGAAGCCCATGACTGCTCTTGAAGCTGCATTCTGCACGATCTGTACATGCTCTTTTGGCACCCAAGGGAAGAAAGGTTCACCATCACTTCCTTATGCCATCTTGGTCAACCGATTGCCAATCTTTGCTTGAAAACGTTCAGTGAATGAGAATTACTGTATTACGGCTGACTAGGCTATAGTTTTTGCAGGGATATCTTTTAAATTTTCAGGTATGTAGAGAATTTGATGTTTGTCACTTTTAAAAGAAAAGCAGTATTCTTTTCCACCAAGAATATATGATCAGAGAAGAACACTCAATAGCAGAAAGATATGATTTGCCTGATTTGAAATCTTAGATTGCATCCTAGTTAAAAAGACTTAAGAACACAGAATTCCTTTGGCTTTAAAATAATCAGAAAATAGGCCTTGTTACTTGTTTATGGAGCTTGGAAATATAGTATTATCCTAGAGATTTTAGTGACAGATGAACATAAGTGAATCAAAGCAAAGACCCCTGAATTCATACCGATTTGTATCCTGTATTTGCAGAATGTCTTTCCTTCGAGTAGTAGGTCACAAATCTTTACAAGACGCTGGTCAATTAGATTTAAATAGCTGAATTTTAATCCTTTAAGGCAATTAAAGCAATGATATTTGGGCTACTATGTTCAGCAGGGCTAATTATAGACTATTTCTTGCTTTTTAAGTCAAATAAATAGATTGTAAATGGTTAAAAAAATCATTAATTCTGATAGATCTTATAAAGAATTTGCTATCACTTGAGCAGCTTATCCTTTTCTTAGGGAAATTGAGTTAAAGGATCCTTGGTTCTCCTGTTTGCACAGTGAGCTTTTAAACCCACATGTGGTTTTCTTTTCATTATTATTATTATTATTATTATTATTATTATTATTATTATTTAGATTTGTATGCCGCCCCTCTCTGCAGATTCGGGGCGGCTCACAACAATAGTAAAACAGTGTACAGTGAACAAATCTAATATTTAAAAAATATCTAAAAAGCCACTGCTGTCCATGCACTAAACAAAGTCTGTTATTTATTTATTAATTATTTGTCCATTAATTTCCCTGATTACTCCCTTAATCTTATTCTAGTGTTGTTCCTTTTTAATCTGTACTTTCATATGGGATGAAAATTTGCTAATACTGTATTTTTGAGTAACTCATTGTCATTTCACTCCATGTTTATTTGGTCAACCCAGAGAGACCTGGCCATATTGCTGGCACTGTACACATTATTTATTTTATTTTATTATTTTTATTTTTTATTATTTTATATATTTTGTATTTTATTTTATATATCCATTTTTATTTAAATAGTTTTTATTATTTTTATTTTTTTACAAAATTTATATTGCCGTCTCTTTACACATGGCAACTCAAGGGGGCTTAAAGGACATAAAACACGATATAAAAGAAATTTTGAAAAGAATAAAAAGAAAAAGAATAAAATCATAAGCCCCATCCCCTCACCCTGACAACAACACATATTTATATAAGCCATTTAATGGGCTCCATCCCGCTCTGGGTTCCCCAGACCTGTTGGCAGAACCACGTCTTCAGGGCCTTTCAGAAGAGTGTTGTGCGGGGGGGGGGGGGGGGCGCAGTCTAAACTTTCAGGGGATGATACTTCAGAATGACAGAGCCACCAGATGTATCTCCTTGGGAGATGGGACCCACAACATTTCTTGCCTTCTTGCTCTAGTGGGTCGGGTCGATGTTGTTAGTATGTCTCGGTACGAAACCTTCAACACACATTGTGGTATAGGAAATGTGGAGTAGTCAGACAATGACTCAGACTTAGTATCAATATACAGTGGTACCTCTACCTACAAATGCTTCTACTTACAAACTTTTCTAGATAAGAACCAGGTGTTCAAGATTTTTTTGCCCCTTCTCAAGAACCATTTTCCACTTACAATCTCCGAAACTGTAACAGGAAAAGGCAGGGAGAAGTCTCTGTGGGGCCTCTCTAGGAATCTCCTGGGAGGAAACAGAGCCAGAAAAGGCGGGGAGAAGCCTTTGTGGGGCTTCTCTAAGAATGTCCTGGGAGGAAACAGGGCCTCCACCCTCCCTGTGGTTTCTCCAATCGCATGCATTATTTGCTTTTACATTGATTCCTATGGGAAAAATTGCTTCTTCTTACAAACCTTTCTACTTAAGAACCTGGTCATGGAATGAATTAAGTTCGTAAGTAGAGGTACCACTGTATATACAACAATATTATTATTTACAAATATACAAAATCAACAATATAATACTCTAATAGTTTACAAACCACACACACAGCAAGAATACAGCTCACGGCAAAATATATCTAACAAAGTAACTGCCCCCAAAGGGAATGGTGTTGGCGCCCTCTTATGGCCAACCAGTAATATTTCCTTAAAGGTACAGTCTTTACATTTAAACAAACTAACATAGTTAGCTACTGTATGTCAGCACCCAAGTAGATTACATTCTATATACTAACAGATGTGACTGGCAAGTCCCTCAGACAACCTGGTCCCAATCCACAAAGGGCTTTAAAAGTGACAACCAGCACCTGGAATTGCACCCGGAAGCAAGTTGGCAACCCATGCCACTCCTGTGGGAGAGGAGAAAACATGTGCACACTGAGCTCTGCACAAAAACCATGTGGCCCGCTGCATTTTGCAGCAGCTGGAGTTTCTGGATGCTTTTCAGGAGCAGCCCTATATAGAGTGTATTGTAGAATAGAATAGAATTTTTATTAGCCAAGTGTGATTGGACACACAAGGAATTTGTTTTGGTGCATATGCTCGCAGCGTACATAAAATAAAAAATATATACATTTGTCAAGAATCATGTGGTACAACACTTAATGATTGTCATAGGGGTCAAATAAGCAATGAAGAAGCAATATTAATAAAAATCTTAGGATATAAGCAACAAGTTACAGTCATACAGTCAACATGGGAGGAAATGGTTGATAGGAATGATGAGAAAAACTAGTAGAATAGAAGTGCAGATTTAGTAGAAAGTCTGACAGTGTTGAGGGAATTATTTGTTTAGTAGAGTGATGGCGTTCAGGAAAAAACTGTTCTTGTGTCTAGTTGTCTTGGTGTGCAGTGCTCTGTAGCGACGTTTTGAGGGTAGGAGTTGAAACAGTTTGTGTCCAGGATGTGAGGGGTCAGTAAATATTTTCCCCGCCCTTCCATACAGGAAGTGGCTAAGTCATGAGTGACCATGAGTAAGAATTGTTGGTCCAGGAAAGGAACTAACAGCCTGAGCAGTCCTGTGCTAAGCACATTAAGCTACGTGAAACTACCGCGTTCTAAATTTCATCATAAAATAAGTTTATGAGCATTCCACCTTTGATTTTATAGATCGTAATACTCTCAGTGGAATCCCAGTTCCTCTTCGAGTTTCCATACATTGATGGCATTCGTTGAATTTCTGTATTTATTTTTTTTTAAAAGCATAAAGCAACCCTTTGACAAACATTTGGTCGGAAATCTAATAGATCACAATTCCCTTTCATTCTGCCCTTAGGAGAATTTTGCTCACATATCTACGAAGATTTAACTCCAGGATCCGCACCCAGGATCTGTTTTGCTTCGTTTCACAAGGACGGCAGCATTGTTTCAGTAAGTGAAAGTTCTTTTTATCTTTTTTCAGGGCTTGCAAATAACACGCAGGGAGATGATAAAGCAGAAACCTAATGCGTGACATTGATTCTTTAAATGTGCCTGGCTGGGAGGCCACAGCATAGTTGACAAGAGAAGAAAAGGGACAGAATATTTTCTAAGTAGCATCTGTTGCCAAAACTGGTACTTTAATCAAAGGGAGGAAGAGTATTAGATATATTCATTGCCTGCAATTATTTATATTTTTTTAAAAATGAAGGTGGGATAAAATCTAAAAAACAAAAGAAAAGCATCCCAGTACACCAAATTGCAAAGACAAATAATGACAGCATTATTCATTTAGCAAGTATTGATGCAATTATTCCTGACTGTTTGCATTGCAGTAGTCTGATGCTGCTTGGAGAAAATTAACAACCAATCAGGGGTCTAGTGTTGTAAAGTAAACATCTCCATGTAGGAGTTAGTATATTGTATAAAGACTGCATAACAATTAAACAGGTTGGTTTAAAAAAAAATATTAGCCCAACCTAGGCATTTTGGGGGAGAGCCACCTTAGTCTATGGTAGCCTTTTTTCAGGCTAATAAATTTTATTAAAGGCATGCGTTTTGGTGAGCTATAGCTCACTTCTCACTTGCATCTGATGAAACGATCTGTAGTACACAAATGGACATGGCTTTTTCATAAAATTGATTAGACTAAAAAAAAAAGGTGCCACCGGACTCCATCCATATGTAGGATTTAAAATGTGTAAAATTGCAAATACTGTTCTTAAATAAAATAGGGTAAATGAACCTGCATGAATACTGGTCTGTCAATAATTGGTTTTCAGTCACATTATTTTAGTGTGTTTTTTTAAAATCATATGTATCGTTGGTTTTTCCGCTGCAATTTGTTGATAGCAAGATTGGTCAGCCTGTCCCACTAGTTCTACTGCAGAAAAGGTCTACTGCAGATCCCATCAGCCAAGGAATTTAGGCTTTTTTCTGCCATACTCCTCCACCTTTGGAACATCTTGCCACTAGATTCACACCCTCCCTTCTAGCCTTAAGGAAAAGCCTTAAAACCTGGCTAGGCTGACTGGTATGGGGCCCTGAAGAAGCAGCTGTAGACTGGAGGAAGTTGGTGCAGTAGCAGTAAAGGCCCTATTACTAATGGGGATTTCTTTAGACTACTCTTAATTCTCTAATTGTCATCTGTTTTTATATTTATAATAGTTTTTATACCCACATGTTTTTATTACATTGTAAACTGCCCAGCCTCTTCGTTGATTTATTTATTTATTTACCTATTTATTGGATTTACATGCCGCCCCTCTCCAAGGACTCGGGGTGGTTTACAACATATAAAAAGAACAATATAACATCCTAAATCCAATTAGTTTAAAATTAATTAATCTAAAACCCCAGGACCATTAAAAAACATTCATTCCCATTCAATCAACTGACATACAGTACATTCGTCGGCAAGGGGGCTAGAGTCTAATGGCCCCAATCCTGGCGGCATAAATGAGTTTTCATACTCTTGTGGAAGGGGAGGAGGGTGAAGGCAGTATGAATCTCTGGGGGGAGCTGACTCCAGAGGGCCGGAGCCACTACAGAGGAGGCTCTTCTCCTGGGTCCCGCCAAGCGATATTGTCTAGTTGACAGGACCTGGAGAACCTGGGGCCTGTGGGACATAAGCAGCCGCTGGGATTCAGACCCACAACTAGTCTGGTCTGATGCCATGTAGGGCTTTATAGGTCATAACCAACACTTTGAATTGTGTCCGGAAACCAATTGGCAGCCAACGTAGTCCGTGGAGTGCTGGAGAAACATGGGTGGCTGCCTTTTGCACCATTTGCAGTTTCCAAACACTCTTCAAAGGTAGCTCCATGTAGAGAGCATTGCACTAGTCGAACCTCCAGGTGATAAGGGCATGAGTGACTGTGAGTAAAGATTCCCTGTCCAAGTAGGGCTGCAACTGGTGCACCAGCGTACATGGGCAAATGCCCCCCTCGCCACAGCCGAAATATGATATTCCAGTTGTGATAGCCACATGCCCTCAGATGATCTCACCTAGGGGTTTCATGTAGATATTAAACAGCAGGGGGGAAAGGACTGATCCCCGAGGAACTCCACAAAGGAGGGGCCTAGGAGACGACCTCTGACCCCCTAGTAACATCAACCACGACCGACTGGAGAGGTAGCAGGCGAACCACCGTAAAACAGTGCCTCCCACTCCCAACCCCTCCAGCCTTGTTGTGGCAAAGAGGCTTGTGCAGCTCGATGAAGCTATGGCTGTTTACTTGCAGACATTTCATTACCCAATTAGGTAACATCATCAGTTCTAGAAGGGAGTGAGATTTGCAAAGAAGAGGAGGAGGACAACGACTGGTGTTCTCTGAGCTGGGTTATTTTCTTGCAGATGTTTCATTACCCAACTAGGTAACATCTTCAGTGCTAGAAGGAGGAGGAGAGGAGAAGGGGGCAATGATGATCATTGGGAAACACATCAGGGTTTCTAGGTCTGAATTAAACACATTATTCCAGTATTTCTCAAGTTTAGCAACTTTGTGGTGTGTAGACGTCAAGCAAAGCTGGCTGTGGAGTTCTGGGAGTTGAAGTCCACACATATCTGAAAGTTGTCATAGTTGACAAACCCCGATCTAGCTATTGAACTGGGATTGCAGGTGACAAAAGCTCCACTGGGAATGACCAATCCTAGGTGACTATGTAGCCATGCCACCTGCATTACAGGTGCAGAATGTTAATCTTTCCTAAACAGACTCAAACTCAACCCGGATAAGACGGAGTGGCTGTGGGTTCTGCCTCCCAAGGACAATTCCATCTGTCCATCCATAACCCTGGGGGGGGAATGATTGACCCCCTCAGAGAGGGTCCGCAACTTGGGCGTCCTCCTGGATCCACAGCTCACATTAGAGAAACATCTTTCAGCTGTGGCGAGGGGGGCGTTTGCCCAGGTTCGCCTGGTGCCCCAGTTGCGTCCCTATCTGGACCGGGACTCACTGCTCACAGTCACTCATGCCCTCATCACCTCGAGGCTCGACTACTGTAATGCTCTCTACATGGGGCGACCTCTGAAAAGTGTTCGGAAACTTCAGATCGTGCAGAATGCAGCTGCGAGAGCAGTCATGGCCTTTCCAAGATATGCCCATGTTACACCAACACTCCACAGTCTGCATTGGTTGCCGATCAATTTCTGGTCACAATTCAAAGTGTTGGTTATGACCTATAAAGCCCTTCATGGCATCGGACCAGAATATCTCTGGGACCGCCTTCTGCCGCACGAATCCCAGCGACCGGTTAGGTCCCACAGAGTTGGCCTTCTCCGGGTCCCATCAACTAAACAATGTCGTTTGGCGGGACCCAGGAGAAGAGCCTACTCTGTGGCGGCCCCGACCCTCTGGAACCTGCTCCCCCCGGAGATCAGAACTTCCCCCATCCTCCCTGTCTTTCGTAAAGTTCTTAAGACCCATCTCTGCCGTCAGGCATGGGGGAACTGAGACATCTCCCCCGGGCCTATACAGTTTATACATGGTATGTTTGTGTGTATGCTTGCTGTTAATAATGGGGTTTTTAGTGTTTTTTAAATTATTAAATTTGTTCTTACATTGTCTTTGTTATTGTTGTGAGCCGCCCCGAGTCTACGGAGAGGGGCGGCATAGAAAGATAAATGAATGAATGAATGAATGAATGAATAAAAAATAAATAAATAAATAAAAATAAAATACATTAAAATAAAATAAAAAAATAAATTCTGGGAGCCAAAGCCCTACATCTGAAATTTGCCAAGGCAGAGAAACATCCTGTTAATCTGTCATTTAAACATTGGAATAAATCAGAAGTCTTCAAACTTGGCAACTTTCAGACTTGTGGACTTCAACTCCCAGGATTCTATCTCCAAAGGTCTCAACAAACACAATGGGTTTTCAACACATTACAGTTATTAATGGATACAGTAATGGACTTTGTCTCACATGTAATCTGCATTTGCATAATCAACCTGTCTGACTCTCCCTCTCCCCCTCTTCTCAGTTCAAATCCTCTAACCAGCTAGCCTTTGTACGCATCTGAGCTGAAGCTCGCAAAAGCTTTTGCCTTAATAGTATTTTTCAGCTAGGGATGACTCCATCAGATTCCTGATGTCGAAGGGAGGGAGCTAATGAATACATTTATGTGCACTGATTTTCTATGTAAGGCCACAAATAAGCCTGGGATTTCTAAGTAGGACTAGCATCCTGTACCTTTAATGCAGGTGGCATGCTAAGCGCTCGCCCTCCATCTGTTACGGTTTCCAGCCTGGGAGACTGAATGCACAAAGAAATATAATCTCTGGGATTAAACAGCCCACTTTAAACTGTCTACTCCAAAATACGATTGAATTAAAACCCTAACCTTGCTCTATTTTATCCATTGCTTTTCAGAGCATTTATCCCAGGGGTCCCCAAACTTGGCAACTTTAAGATTTGTGGACTTCAACTCCCAGAATTCTGAGGGTGGAAGTCCACACGTTTTAAAGTTGCCAAGTTTGAAGGCCTCTGTCTTCGGTAGGGAAAGCAAGTAGGATGCTTGGCTGCATATCTAGAGGTATAACAAGCAGGAAGAGGGAGATTGTGATCCCGCTATATAGAGCGCTGGTGAGACCCCATTTGGAATACTGTGTTCAGTTCTGGAGACCTCACCTGCAAAAAGATATTGACAAAATTGAACGGGTCCAAAGACGGGCTACAAGAATGGTGGAAGGTCTTAAGCATACAACGTATCAGGAAAGACTTAATGAATTCAATCTGTATAGTCTGGAGGACAGAAGGAAAAGGGGGGACCTGATTGAAACATTTAAATATGTTAAAGGGTTAAATAAGGTCCAGGAGGGAAGTGTTTTTAATAGGAAAGTGAACACAAGAACAAGGGGGCACAATCTGAAGTTAGTTGGGGGAAAGATCAAAAGCAACATGAGAAAATATTATTTTACTGAAAGAGTAGTAGATCCTTGGAACAAACTTCCAGCAGACGTGGTAGATAAATCCACAGTAACTGAATTTAAACATGCCTGGGATAAACATATATCCATTGTAAGATAAAATACAGAAAATAGTATAAGGGCAGACTAGATGGACCATGAGGTCTTTTTCTGCCATCAGTCTTCTATGTTTCTATGTTTCTGTCATAGTCGCACAATCAAAATTCAGGAGTTTGGTAACTGGTATGTATATATGATGGTTGCAGTGTCCCTTTTGGGACTTTCTGACAGGCAAAGTGAATAGGGAAGTCAGATTCATTTAACAACCGTTGTTAGTAACTTAAGCACCCAAGTGATCCATTTAACCACCATGGCAAAAAGGTCATAAAGTTGGCTATGACTTGCTTAGCAACTGTCTTGCTTACCAATTGAAATTTGGGGCTCAATTGTGGTCGTAGGTTGAGGACTCTCTGTATATCCCAGTTACACAATGATAGTCTTTTCCTGCTTGAGCAGGGGGTTGTTCTAGAAGGCCTCCAAGATCCCTTCTAGCTCTGTTATTCTGTCTTCCATCTGTGCCGCTTTATTTTTAAGTGTTCCCAGGTGGTTAATAAGCTTGCCCCTGTTCTGTCGGGCTCTCTGGTAGACTCCTCTGGAAAATTCACAGGTACAAATTTCAGGCACACACACGTTTGAAAATTCAAAACAATGTTCTTTATAATGAAAATTCACTTAAACCAAGCCCTCTTTTGGGATAACAAAGAGCACTCCTCTCCAAACAAACTGGTAATTTGTACAAGTCCCTTATCAGTTCTGTGATACTTAACTTGCAGCTGTGAGGCAATTCACAGTCCTTCTTCTTTCACAAAGGGAAACACACTTTGTTCTGGTTTAGTTTCAAAGTGGGGAAAAATCAGCACATAAAAGGTCAAAGTCAGCAAAGCAGTCACGAAACACAACAATCAGATAATCCTCCACAATGGCCAAACCCACAGGCTGCTATTTATAGCAGCCTCACTAATTACCACAGCCCCACCCAACCACAGGTGGCCTCATTTTCTTTGATAATAATCTCTCAGTTGTTGTTGCCTATGCATCGCTCTCCGCATGCGTGGCTGTATCATTAACTCTTGTTCTGAATCCAAGGAGGAGAGAGATAATTGATCTCCTTCTGAGCTGTCTGCCCCACTCTCTTCCTCCCTGTCACTCATGTCTTCTTGATCAGAGGAGCCTTCATCAGCAGATTCCACCGGGGGCAAAAAAGGCCTGCAGCATGTGGATGTCTCCCCCACATCCACAGTCCTTGGGGCAGGAGCTGGGCCAGAGCTAACCACAACAGCCCCCAGTTGGTTGAGTTTCCTTTGCCCCTTGTAGCAAGAAGGTGACCACTAAGTGTTTTTGCTTTCAAAGGGTAATGAATCTATCCTGTATTTAACTTTAGAAGAAGGGAAACAAATTTACTTTGGGATGACTAAGCTAGTGAGAAAACTAGTGGGTTGCTAGTTGGAGAACTATGGTCAAAAATTACCTTGAATATCACTTCGAGCAACATTATCCACAAGTGGGTTTTGCTCACCTAATGCAGCTGATAATCACCCCATCTTTTGTCCTGTTCTTGGTGTTTTCTGGACATGTTTCAGGCTAAGGAACATCATCAGTGCAGCAGAGATTAAAGTGGGCTGGTTATGTCTGGCCAGTCTTGGTTGGGGTGTGGTGTCAACTTTCCTTAATGTTTCTTAATTAGGGTTTGGTTTCTTCTTAATTGGTGTGGCTTCTTGCTTATCTGGTTGTGGCCTTCTAGGAAGGATTCCACTATGGGCTGTTCTTTTTTTAGTTCCTTGACTTGGTGGTATCTTTAAATAGTAGGTAGATCTCCATGGGTCTTTTCAAGGCTGGTGTCTTGGTCTTGGTAGTCCTTGACTTACGGCCACAATGGAACCCAAAAATTCTATTGCTATTTGCTTTGGGATGTACATTCCAGGCATTGACCACTCTGTTGCTGAAGTCGTATTTTTTGTAATTTGCCATTAGTTTAGTGACATTAGTTAAGTGAGCTTTTCCCCATTGTATGACCTTTCGTGCAAGTGAGTCACTTTAGTTGTGAAGTTACAGTTGTTAAGTGACCGCCTCTAACCGCATACCTCATTGTGGCCAGTAAGGGCCCAGAGAGTCGGCCTTCTCCAAGTCCTGTCTGCCAAACAATGCTGGTTAGCGGGACCTGGGGGAAGAGCCTTCTCTATGGTGGCTCCGCCCCTGTGGAATCAACTGCCTCCAGAGATTCGCATTATCTCCTCCCTACTGGTCTTCTGGAAAGACGTTAAGACCTGGCTTTTCCAGCAGGCCTGGGATTAGGATTGAATGTTAGTTCGTATGGTTTTTTTTATATAGTAGTTTTTGTACTGCAGACTTTATTGATGTTTTTAATTGCTCTTTTTTATCAGTATTATATTTATAACTTGTTAGCCGCTCAGAGTCCGTTTTGGAGTGAGCGGCATATAAATGAAATGAAATAAACAAACAAACAAACAAACTCACTTAACAATTATCACACTCAGCAACAGAAATTTGGGGCTCAATTGTGGTCATAAATCAAGGACTACCTCTATACCTATTAGCAGCCAGTGAGTTAGTGGTTGCTGATAATTTAAAATAAACAGTGGATAACATTGGGTTCAATGGTGCTTTTGTTTTGAATGTTGTGTTACAAAAGATATTTAACACGTTGCAACTGCCTCGCTTTGCAACAGAAATGTTGGCCTTGGCTGGGGTCGTAAGTCGAGGAATATCTGTAATTTATTAGCCTACGGTCTAGCTCAGGAGTTTCCAACCTTGGCAAATTACGAAAAATACGACTTCAGCAACAGAGTGGTCAATGCCTGGAATGTACTAACTGACTCTGTGGGTTCATCCCTAAACCCCAAAAACTTTAACCTTAGACTGTCTACGGTTGACCTCACCCCATTCCTAAGGGGTCTGTAAGGGGCGTGCATAAGCGCACCATCGTGCCTTCCGTCTCTTTTCTAACATCCCTTTTTATTAGTATCCATTTCATGATATTTATACTTATATCTTATACATGCCTGACAACAAATAAAATAAATAAAAAATTTAAAAAAACTTTAAGACTCGTCCGCAAGTCTTAAAGTTGCCAAGGTTGGAGACCCCTGGGCTAGCCCACGGGCCCCTAACCTTTTGGCCACCAGAGACCAGTTCTGTGGAGGTAGGTTTTTCCATGGACAAGGTTTCGTGTGCTGCCTGCATCTCACAGATAGGGCTTTGCTTGTTTGCACAGTCCGATTTCTACAGGGTTGTGTAATCTAGTGCAGTGTTTTTCAACCAGTGTGCCGTGAGACATGGTCAGGTGTGCCGCGAAGCTCAGAGAGAGAAAGAAAGGAAGAGAGAAAGAAAGAAAGAGAGAAAAAGAGCAAGCGAGAAAGAGAACAAGAGAGAGAGAAATCAAGAGAGAGAGAAAGAGAACAAGAAAAAGAAAGCAAGAGAAAGAAAGAGAGAGGGAGGGAAGGAGAGAGAGAGAAAGACATAGAGGGAGGTAGGGAGGGAGAGAGAAAGAGAGCAAAAAAGAGGAAGGAAAGAAGGAAGGAAGAGAAAGAAAGAGGGATGGAGAGAGAGAGAAAGAAAGATGAAGGGAGAGAAAGAGGGAGGGAGAGAGAAATAGAGCGAAAGGGAGGAAGAGAGAGAGAGAATTTTTTTTCTCCAAACTTTTTTTAGCAGCGCCCCCCCACCCCCACCCCAGCTCAATGTGCCCCAGGGTTTCGTAAGTGTAAAAAATGTGCCGCGGTTCAAGAAAGGTTGAAAATCACTGATCTAGTGGCCTCTCACCCTGTTCCCTTTGCAGCCCGGAGAAGGTCCATCTTGGCCTCCTGGTTGCTGAGACTTAAAACTTTCAGCCACTGCCTGATTTTCCCTTCCCACCATTGCTTTCAATCTCCGGCTTCTCTCCTTTACGCCCTCTGATGACCACTGTTGCCCAGCAACCCTGCTGATGCTGAGCTCTTCTCCGGCTTGTCCTTCCCTCACCTCTTCTTTGTCTGCCTTTATCCTTAGGGACCTCCAGCAATTATGCCGATGATGATCTCCCTGTATCCCCAGCCTTATCTTCATCTCTTTCCATCCCCGTCTGTATTTCCGCCAGGTTGACCTGTTACTCTGTTGCTGCCTCTTTACTCTGACTGGAGTAATTGCACACTCACAGCTGAGCCAGTCTCATGTCACCACCTCCCAGTAAACTGAATAGAATAGAATAGAATTCTTTATTGGCCAAGTGTGATTGGACACACAAGGAATTTGTCTTTGGTGCAGATGCTCTCAATGTACATAAAAGAAAAAGATATATTTGTCAAGAATCACGTGATATAACACTTAATGATTGTCATAGGGGTCAAAGAAGAAACAATCAATATTAACAAAAATCTTAGGATACAAGCAACAAATTACAGTCACACAGTCCTAAGAGGGAGAAAAAGGATGATAGGAATGATGAAAAAAACCTAGTAGGAATAGAATAGAATAGAATTTTTATTGGCCAAGTGTGATTGGACACAAAAGAAATTTGTCTTGGTGCATATGCTCTCAGCGTACATAAAATAAAATATACATTTGTCAAGAATCATGTGGTACAACACTTAATGATTTTCATAGGGGTCAAATAAGCAATAAAGAAGCAATATTAATAAAAATCTTAGGATATAAGCAACAAGTTACAATCATACAGTCAACATGGGAGGAAATGGGTGATAGGAATGATGTGAAAAACTAGTAGGATAGAAGTGCAGATTTAGTAGAAAGTCTGACAGTGTTGAGGGAATTATTTGTTTAGTAGAGTGATGGCATTCGGAAAAAAACTGTTCTTGTGCAAACTTAGTAAAAAGTTGACAGTGTTGAGGGAATTCTTTGTTTAGTAGACTGATGATGTTCGGGAAAAAACTGTTCTTGTGTCTATTCTAATCAATATGATCGTGAAATTATCAATAGAATAGAATAAAATAGAATAGCAGAGTTGGAAGGGATCTCGGAGGTCTTCTAGTCCAACCCCCTGCTCAAGTAGGAAACTTTATACCAGCGATGGCAAACCTATGGCACAGGTGCCACAGATGGCACACGGAGCCATATCTGAGGGCATGCGAGATGTTGTCCTACGTCAGATCCAGCACACATGTTCACACTGGCCAGCTGATTTTCAGCCTTCTGGAGGGTGGGGGGAAGCTTCCAGAAGCCTGGGGAAGGCGAAAAACAGCACAATGGGCCTATCAGAAGTTCAGAAAGAAAGATTAGATTAGATTTATTGGATTGATATGCCGCCCCTCTCCGCAGACTCGGGGCGGCTCACAACAATGGTAAAAACAGTACATAGTGACACATCCAATACCCACCAATCCAATTACAATTTTAAGTTAAGAAATTCATAAAACAACCCTAATATATATAAAAAAACAAGCACACAATCAGTCAAACACCAAAACAACATGGGCAAGGGGGAGATGTTTCAGTTCCCCCATGCCTGATGACAGAGGTGGGTTTTAAGGAGTTTACGAAAGGCAAGGAGGGTGGGGGCAATCCTAATCTCAGGGGGGAGCTGGTTCCAGAGGGTCAGAGCCACCACAGAGAAGGCTCTTCCCCGGGTCCCGCCAGATGACATTGTTTAGTCGACGGGACCCGAAGAAGGCCGACTCTGTGGGACCTAACCGGTCACTGGGATTCGTGCGGCAGAAGGCGGTCCCGAAGATATTCGGGTCCGGTGCCACGAAGGGCTTTATAGGTCATAACCAACACTTTGAATTGTGACCGGAAACTGATCGGCAACCAGTGCAGACTGCGGAGTGTTGGAGTAATATGGGCATACTTAGAAAAGCCCATAATTGCTCTCGCAACTGCATTTTGCACGATCTGAAGTTTCCGAACATTTTTCAGAGGTAGCCCCATGTAGACAGCGTTACAGTAGTCGAGCCTCGAGGTGATGAGGGCATGAGTGACTGAGCAGTGAGTCCCGGTCCAAATGGGGCCGCAACTGGCGCACCAGGCGAACCTGGGCGAACGCCCCCCTCGCCAGAGCTGAAAGATGTTTCTCTAAAGTGAGCTGTGGATTGAGGAGGACGCCCAAGTTGCGGACCCTCTCTGAGGGGGTCAATAATTCCCCCGCCAGGGTAATGGACAGACAGATAGAATTGTCCTTGGGAGGCAAAACCCACAGCCACTCCGTCTTGTCTGGGTTGAGTTTGAGTCTGTTGACACCCATCCAGACCCCAAGAGTCTCCAGGCACCGGCACATCACTTCCACTGCTTCGTTGACTGGACATGGGGTGGAGATGTATAACTGGGTATCATCAGCGTATTGATGATACCTCACCCCAAACTTCCATTAGGCTTGTTGGACCCATTTTTTGCCAACTATAGGTTCTGGAGACTTCAGTGAGGTCTGCATAAATGCACAGAGGTGTGTGTGTGTGAATGCGGGGTGGGTGGGTGTTTGTGCATGGATGTTTGAGGGGAAGGCATTGCATTATGGGTATGGGCATGCTCACGTGTGCTATAGCGAGAACCTGTGCCTTTTTGACACCCAAGCAAAGAAAGGTTCGCCATCACTGCCCTACACCATTTCAGACAAATGGTTGTGCAATCACCTCTTAAAAGCTCCCTGGTGATGAAGCTCCCAAAACTCCTGGAGGCAAATTGTTCCACTGATGAATCGCTTTAACTGTCAGGAAATTCCTCCTTAGTTCCAGGTTTCCTCTCTTCTTGATTAGTTTGTCATAGACCATTCCCGGTTTATGCAACCAACATCCTAGCAAGCTTTTTCTGTACCGTTACCAAGAAAACAGGCTCAACAAAATTCAGATTAAATTTTAAGTGAAATTGATTTTAAAAAGACCTTTCTTCCATGTTGGAAATTTCCTTGCCTGATTATTTTAACTGAGTTAGGAAAAAAAATTCCTAAAAAGCTCTCTGTCACTTTTAGTTTCCTGTTTCTTTAAAAGGCGTATTTTGAGTTTTGATTATTTAGGCTGATGCTGCCTCGCCTAGAATTTGAGCATCATTGGCTTATTTGTATCTAGGATGTCAGTCATTCTAGAAGAACCAGTTTTGAAAATCAGGTGAGAAAAATCTTTTGATCCTCATCTCTTTAGCTATCGTTGTTTTGCAAGGAGAAAGCCCCCTAGCAAGAGAAAACACACAAGTTAATCCGAGGGCTTTAAAAATACCTTTTCCGTCAGGCCTGTTTAATCTAGCATAGCTAGCTGCCATGACCTAATCCCAAAATAGCTGGCAGTCTCTTCTCTCAGAGTATTTGCTGCTAAATAATGACAGATGGTGATTTAGCTTGGTTTGAAACTGAAACTATAGTGCAGAACTTTTAAATTTTTGGACAGAAGGGAGAAATGAGGTTCGAGGTCTTTTTTTTAAATTAGAGTTAATTATGTATGCATGCACTACAAATTCAGTCAACCAAGCAGTAATTTGTGTAGACTCCATTTTACCAGTGATGGGTACACTGTTAAGAACAGACCTGAAAAAAACAGATGGACAGATAGACATGGAGAAAATCTACTATATTTTTCAGAGTACAAGACACACCCTTTCTCCCCCTAAAAGAGGGTGGAAATGTCGGTGGGTCTTATACACTGAATACAACCATTTTTGGCCTCCCAAAGCCCCACTCCCTCATCCCATTTTTGCAAAAAATAAGCCTGCTTTTCGCAGAAATAGTGTGGACAGAGGGTTTGGGAGGCCTGCAGTGTGCTACTGGGGGAAGGCAGAAACACTCCCAAGTTTGCAAAAATGGGTGAAAAACGAGCTCTCTGCAGGCCTCCAAAACCCTCTGCCCACCCCATTTTTACGAATAGCGGACCCATTTTTGGAAAAAAAAATTTAAAAAATGGGGTGCACAGAGGCCTTGGGAGGCTGCTGAGTGCTCCTGGAGCTGCGGAGGAAAAAACCTTTTTTTCTTACTTACCTCTTTGAAATCTTGGTGCATCTTATATACCGGTGCGTCTTACAGTCCGAAAAGTACGGTAAATGGTCATTAAGAGTCAACGTTGATTGAATGGCACATAGGCAACCTATTGAGTTTGACAAGATAGGTGTGTTGTTTATACCCACCCTTACTTTTAATCTTTGAATTTCCATGAGATTAGAGTACTGCTCTCTCCTTCATCTTATGTTTTGATCAGACCTTATTGAAAAGTTATAGAATATTATTATTTTTATTATTATTATTATTATTATTATTATTATTATTATTATTATTATTATTATTTATTTGGATTTGTATGCCACCCCTCTCCGAAGACTCGGGGCGGCTCACAACAGTGAAAACAAATCATAATAATCCAATTAATTAAAATATTTAAAGATTTAAAAATCTTTAAATATTTAAAGATAAAAGCACTGTATGCAGGTAGTTCTTGACTTACAACAGTTCCTTTAGTGACCGTTGCAAGTTACAACAGCACTGAAAACAAGTGAGTGTTGACCATCTTTCACACTTACGACCATTGCAGCATCCTGATGGTCACCTGTTATGATGGTTGCAAGGTCCCGGGGTTGCGTGATCCACTTTTGCGACCTTCTGAACAGCAAAATCAATGTGGAAGCCAGATTCACTTAATGGCTGTACTATTAACTTGGCAATTGCAATTATTCACTTAACCACTGGCAAAAAGGGTTGTAAAATGGGGTACTTAGCTCATTTAAATGTTTCACTTAGCAGCATAAATTTGGGGCTCAATTGTGGTTGTAAGTCTCAGGGCTATCGCTGCCCTGAGTTGCTTTGAGAAGAGTAGCATAAAAATCTAATAAATAAAATAAAATAAAATAAGCAATAAATATTATTATCTGTTTCACAGTATGATTATTTCCCTTTATGGCTTGGAAATGCCATAAAAAAAATTAGGCCAGGGAAATTCCATATTTCCTCCCATTTGCAGGAGCTTCTCTACCAGTATTATTCTCTCATGAATAATATTGGAGAGTTTAAGTGCATCCTTTCACTATGTAGATCAGTATTTCTCAACCTTTTGCAACTTCCAAATATACAATGTTGAGGAACGCTGATGTAGATCAAGGAAGCTTAAAAACTGGACATCTGTTTTGCTTTTATTGATTGATTGATTGATTGATTGGATTTATATGCCGCCCAACTCCCGAAGGACTCTGGGCAGCTCACAACCAAATACAATTCAAAATATAATATAAAACCTCATGAAAACATTTCGAACATCTAAAACCAACAATCAGCAGTTAAAAAGAATAAAAAGCCAGGCATATCTCTCGTGGCCGGAACCCAATGGTGTACCATCAGGTCAACAACTCCAGGCCTGCCGGAAAAGCCAGGTCTTGAAGGGTTTTTAGAAGGTCAGTAGGGTGGGGGCAGTCTGGAACTCGGGAGGTACCGGTTCCAAAGAGCAGGAGCAGCCACAGAGAAGGCCCTCCCCGATGGGTCCGACGGCCAACACTGTTTAGCTAACGGAACCTGGAGAAGACTAATCCTATGGGCCCTTATTGGTCACTGTATGCGGTAGGAGGCTGTCACTCAGGCATCAGGAAAGGGTTCTCAAAATACAGTGTCAACACATAACTGAGGGGCTTTTCACTTTTATGTTCAAGCAGGAACTTGATTTGTTTTGAAGGTTAGTATTCTAGATTTCAAATCATTTCTTCATATCATCACTTTGGATTCAGAGTTATTTCTTGTTTTTATGTTATTTCTTGTTAAGAGGTTATTCTGCAAATTAAATGGAACTACCCTTTCCCTTGGCTATGTAGGAAAATAAATGCTGAATCTAGAAATCAAACAGCCTCCCTTAAATTCTGTTTGAAGAAAAATGAAACCTTGATTAATCCAGAGCACCATTTGGCCTTTGTAGGGGTAGTCCTCGAGTTAACGGCCCAAACATTTCTATTGTTAAGCAGGACATTTGTTAAGTGAATTTTGCCCCATTTTATGACCTTCCTTGGCCACAGCTGTTAAGTGAGTCACTGCAGTTTTTATGTTAGCCACACGGTCGTTAAGTGAATCTTGGCTTCCCTATTGCTTCGCTGGTCAGAAGGCTGCAAATGTTGATCGAATGAGCCTGGGACACTACAACCATCATAAATATGAATCAGTTGCCAAGCTTCTGAATTTTGTATCATGTGACCACAGGGATGCTGCAATGGTCATAAACAGGGGCGGGTTCCAACATACCTCGCTGCCGGTTTGCTTCCTCCTGTGCTGCAAGGGTGCGCCGAATCATGTGCTCAAGCACAGTGAAAAAAAACCCTGGATTTTTTTAAAAAAAAAATTAAAAAAAACAAAAACAAGATGACTACTGCATTCATAGTGTTGGAAGCTTGGCTTCTGCACATGCTTAAAAGAAAAACAAATTATGAAAATATAGGAAAAAAATGGTGGTGCCTACGGACTGGCACTGACCGATCCAGTTCGGTAATACCATCGTGACATCACCCACGGGTCAAAAGGGGGTTGGGCTAACAGAAATGGCTACAGATAAATGCAATATGTAAATATTTAAATAAAAGTGAGAATAAGGAAGCATTTTGGAGAGAAGAAAATTGTTTAGAGAAAATATTAAAAGAAAAGAGTAATGATGCAAAAGCACAGGCAAGTGCTATACAGAATGTTATTGCAAGCGGAAGAGGGAGTGATAAAAGGCCTGACAAGATGTTGGCAAAATGAATTACAAATTGACGAAAGAGAGATGAAAGATATAGTAGAAAACATACAAAAAATAAAGAATACAAGGATTAGAGAGATGAGAAGGAAAATCTTACATAAATGGTATTATACACCATTACAACTTGCACACTTCCAGAGGAAAGGGAAAGGTAATTGTTGGCACGGATGTCAAAAGAAAGGAGTTTTCATGCATATGTTCTGGGAGTGTGCTGAAGTTCAGAAATTCTGGAAAGAAGATGTTAAACATTAAGTGGATAATTACAAAAGAAATAGCGGTATTAGTTAAACAAAGAGAACTGAGAGATTTTAAAGAAATAAAAACTGCAGCACTGAAAGTGCTCAAGCAGTAGTGGTACTGGGTTGGAAAGAGGCTAAAAATGGACATTACAGAATTGGTACTGGTACATGGATCACATTCACTTTGAAATCATGGAAATAAGATTAAACAACTTTAAGGAAAACAAACTGGAGAAACGGATGGAACGATGGGACAAGGTGAAAGATTATATGTTAAGTAAAATTTGCAACGAAAAGGTGAAAAATAAACTCAAATCACTCTTTGAATTGTAAATAAATGCAAATCAGAGCTGAGGAAATAACAGAATATATACTCGTAAATAATTGAACCCCCCCAATTGGTGGTGGGGATTGTATGTTTAGTCGGGTGATGGGACACGTGCACAGAGCACTGTGGTATGTTGTTTGTATTGCGTTATGTGTTTGCAAAAACCAATAATATGCAGTGATACCTTGCCTTACAAACTTAATTAGGTTCCGGGACGAGGTTCTTAAGGTGAAAAGTTTGTAAGACGAAACAATGTTTCCCATATGAATCAATGGAAAAGCGATTAATGCGTGCAAGCCCTTTTGCCAGCCAAAGTGCCCATTTTTGTGCTGCTGAGATTCCCTGAGGGTCCCCTCCATGGGAAACCCCACCTCCAGACTTCTGTGTTTTTGCGATGCTGCAGGGGAATCCCAGCAGGGGAATCCCAGCATCGCAAAAATGAGCACTTCACTGGCAACGGAAGTCTGGAGGTGGGGTTTCTCAGCGAAGGGAGCATCAGTGAAATCGCAGCATCGCAAAAACACGAAACCCCCTCCTCCGGACTTCTGTGTTTTTGCGATGCTGCGATTTCACTGATGCTCCCTTCGCTGGGAAACCCCACCTCCGGACTTCCGTTGCCAGTGAAGCACCCATTTTTGCGATGCTGGGATTCCCTTGCTGGGATCCCCCTGCAGCATCACAAAAACACAGAAGTCCGGAGGTGGGGCATCCCAGCAGCGGCGGTGGGTTTGTAAGGTGAAAATAGTTTGTAAGAAGAGGCAAAAAAATCTTAAACCCTGGGTTTGTATCTCAAAAAGTTTGTATGACGAGGCGTTTGTAAGACGAGGTATCACTGTATATATATATATTTAAAAAAAACATCACCCACGTGTCGCTACTAGTTCGGGCGAACCAGTCTGAATTGAGAGGAACCCAGCCCTGGTCATAAGTGTGAAAAACAGTCACGTCATTTTTTTTTCAGTGTTGTTGTAACAGCCACTAAATGAACTGTCGTAAGTCAAAGACTATCTGCATCATGGAAAATTTATTATTTTTGTCTTTTTGCCTGTGGTGTGCAAAGTCTGGCTAGCCTACACTCCAGCAGAGTCATGCAGTTAATGACGGTGCCAGGTGGGAGGAAGGTGGGAAGTGAAAATGAGCGAGCTGACGTGACAAAGAGATCTGGAAAGACTGTTTTATCAAGACCAGCGTCAGCAGTTGAGATACTTGTTAAAAAGAAATGGAGTCTTCAATAGGGAAGAGGAGGTTCTGAGTCATTTGGACAGATGTTGTCTCTCATGGTAAGACAGCTGCAGTGGAAAAGCCACAGGTCTAACATGAGAGGCAAAGACATAATAGAAAATGCAGTGAATGGAAGGAATTCGGCATCAGGGTTCAAGAGGTGGTGGTTGTCACAACAGATTCAGTCTTCTCTCAAAATCATAGATGTCCAACCTTGGCAGCTTTAAGACTTATGGACTTCAATTCCCAGAATTCCTTTGTGTTCTGTCGGGCTCTCTAATAGAATCCTCCTGAAAATTCACAGGTACAAAGTTAAGACACACACACACGTTTGAAAATTCGAAACAATGTTCTTTATAACGAAAATTCACTTAACCTAAGCCCTCTTTTGGTATAGCAGAGCACTCGTCTCCAAACAATCTGGTAATTTGTACAAGTCCCTTATCAGTTCTGAGATACTTAGCTTGCAGCTGTGAGGCAATTCACAGTCCTTCTTCTTTCACAAAGTGAAACACCCTTTGCTCTGGTTTAGTTTCAAAGCGGGGAAAAAGCAACACACCAAGGTCGAAGTCAGCAAGGCAGTCACGAAACACAACGATCAGATAATCCTCCACAATGGCCAAACCCACAGGCTGCTCTTTATAGCAGCCTCACTAATGACCACAGCCCCACCCAACCACAGGTGGCCTCATTTTCTTTGATAATACTCTCTCAGTTGTTGCTGCCTATGCATCGCTCTCTGCATGCGTGGCTGTATCATTAACTCTTGTTCCGAATCCAAGGAGGAGCTAAATAATTGATCTCCTTCTGAGCTGTCTGCCACACTCCCCTCCTCCCTGTCACTCATGTCTTCTTGGTCAGAGGAGCCTTCATCATCAGATTCCACAGGGAGCAAAACAGGCCTGCGGCATGTGGATGTCTCCCCCACATCCACAGTCCTTGGGGCAGGAGCTGGGCCAGAGCTAACCACAACACTTTGACTGGGGAATTCTGGAAGTTCGAGTCCCCCAGTCTTAAAGCTCCCAAGAACCGAACGACCCTTACGATAAACACTACTCTGGCCACTTTTGAGACAGGTAGATACATGGAATTCCTTGATGGTGATTTGAGCCACTTGGAGGAGAAGATGGGAGGTGGAAATGGAGATGGAGGAGGGAGCAAACAAGGGTTAAACATCCCCTTCCCCAGAGTAATTTCTCCTTTGTGCTTGGTCCAGAAAGTCAGGGGCTCTGGGCAAAAGAAACAGCAAATGTGGCGCCTCAAAACTAAGCAATGATTTTGCAGCAACCTGTTTGCAAAGCTTTGAGATGGACTTGTTCTGAGGGCATTTGGTAAGGCAAACAAGGCCAGGAATATATCCCCTCTGTGCTGAGATATATGACCATGGTAGTTTGAAAATATGAGCAATAGCAATAGAAATAACACTTACATTATATACCACTGCATAGTGCTTTACAGCCTTTTCTAAGCAGTTTACAGAATCAGCATATTGTCTCCAACAATCTAGGTCCACATTTTATCTACCTCAGAAGGAATGGAAGGCTGAGTCAACCTTGAGCCGGTCAGGATAGAATTGCCTTGCTGTCAGCAGAATTAGCCTGCAACACTGCTTTCTGACCACTGGATAGATGGAGGGATGATAGATAATTATTATCTAACTCTAATAATAAATAAATAAATAGAAGACAGGCAGACAGGCAGAAAATGGTGGAGGGATGGAGGGATGGATTGAAGGAGGTTAGGATGGATGGATGGATGATAGATAATTATAGATGATAGATAATTATAGACAGACAGACAGATAGATGATAGATTGATAAGAGAGACAGACAAAGAGAGAATTATAGATAGATGATAGACAGACAGACAGATAGATAATAGATTGATAGGTTAGAGATAGAGATTGATAGATTAGAAAGAGAGAATTATAGATAGGTGATTGATAGATGGATGGATAGATGGATAGATAGATAGATAGATAGATAGATAGATAGATAGATAGAAAGATAGATAGATAGATTGATAGGTTGGAGATAGAGATTGATAGAATAGAAAGAGAGAGAGAATTATAGATAGGTGATAGACAGACAGAAAGACAGATGATAGATAGCAATAGCAATAGCACTTTGACTTATATACCGCTTCACGGTGTTTTACGGCCCTCTTAGTGGTTTAGAGCAGAGGTCCCCAACCTTTTTTGCACCAGGGACCGGCTTTAAGCTAGACCAGTTTTCCATGGCCCGGGGGGGGGGGGGAGCTAGCTGTCAGCGGCGCCGTAAAAGGGGCGATCAAGAGAGGAATGGGTGAATGAATGGACGGAGGGTGGGAAGGAAGGAAGGAAAGAGGGAAGGGACAGGAACAGAAGAAGGGTGCAAAGGAAGCAAGGAAAGGTGTGAAAGGGGAGAGTAAGAGAGGAAGGAGTGAAAGAAGGGAATGAGGGAGGAAAGAAGGGAGGAAGGAAAAGGAAAGCAAGAAATGGAGGGAGGAAAGGAAGGAAGGAAAGGAAGGAAGGAAGGAAGGAAGAAAGGAAGGGTAAAGGGACAGGAACAGAGGAAGGAAGCAAGGAAACTTATGAAAGGGGAGAGTAAGAGAGGAAGGACTGAAGGGAGGGAGGGAGGGAAGAAGGTAGGAAGGAGAAAGAAAAGAAGAAATAGAGGAAGGGAAGGTAAAAGAGAGAAAGAAAGAAAGAAAGAAAGAAAGAAAGGCAACTTCAAAGAAAGGCTCACTGAGCATCTCTCACTCTCTCTTTCTATCCCTCTTTCTTTCTTTCTCTTCCCTTCTCTCTCTCCTCTTCCTTTATCTCCTCTCTGTCTCCCTCTCTCTTTCTCTCCCCCCTCTCTCCCCCTTTCCCTCTCTTTCTCTCTCTCCCTCTCTTGCTATCTCTCCCCCTCTCCCTCTCTCTTTCTCCCTCTCCCTCTCTTTCTCTCTCTCCCCCCTCTCTCTTTCTCTCTCTTCTTCTCACTTCCTCTCTCTTGTTTTCTTTCTGTCTCTTGCTTTCTCACTCTCTCTCACTCTTTCTCTCTTGTTTTCTTTCTCACGCTCTTTCTCTCTCCCATTCTCTCTCTCTTGCTATCTCTTTCTCCCCCCCTTTCTCTCACTCTCTCTTTCTCACTTTCTCTCTATCTTGCTGTCTGTTGCTCTCACTCTCGTTCTCTCTCCGTTCTTCTCAGCGGTGACGCGCGCACGCCCTGCCCGCCTCACCTTTGCGAGAGCACTTTCGTCCCGGGCTCTCAGCAAGCTGGTTGCAGGAGAGGCGGGGCCGGCGAAGGTGATGTTCAATGTCGGGGGCGCACGGCCGGTTGCGCGCGCTCCCTATCTCCCTGCTAGCCCACTCGGAATATTCAAAATAAGAAAAACCTTTGCCGGCAAAGGCTTTTCTTATTTTGAATATTCCGAGTGGGTTAGCAGGGAGATAGGGAGCGCGCGCAACTGGCCGTGCGCCCCCGACATCTCGGCGTCAAGGAGGCGCAGCGGCGGGCAGAGAGAGGGAAGGGGGGCAGCAGCATCCCTCCTGGCCTTGGCGGGCCGCCCGACCCTCCCCACCTCCTGCAAACGCGGCGGGCGGCGGGGGGAGAGCGAGGAGCCGGTTCCGGCGGGTGCGGGGCTTGGCTGGCTGGCAGGGGGAGCGCCGCTGGTGGTGCGGAAAGGCCGAGGGGGCCCTGGCGCTGCGGACCGGCTGAAAACCCCCAACGGCCCGGTCCCGGTCCGCGGACCGGCGGTTGGGGACCCCTGGTTTAGAGAGTCAGCCTATGGCCCCTAACAATGGGTCCTCATTTTACCAACCTTGGAAGGATAGAAGGCTGAACCTGGAGTCGGCCAGGATCAAATTTCTGGGCAGTCAGCAGAATTATCTTGCAATACCACATTCTAACCACTGCGCCACCAGGGCTCTTTCTGTGCTGTTGCAAGAAGTTTGTGAATGGTTTGGGGACACCTTGGCTGCCATCCAGAGACCAAAGGGACAGAGCAGCCTTTAGTGGGGGAGCCTTGCACTTCATTATTATTGGAGAGCAATCAGTGATTGCTCTAACATTCCCGAAGGGGGGTGAGCTGGTTGTCCAACACCCCCCCCAGGAAAGCATCATTCCTTTTGTGTGTGTGTGTGTGTGTAATTATGATAAGAGGACTTGCCTGGTTTTTTCCCTTCCTTTTCCTCTGTGTAAATAACAGGAAACTGTCATCTCTGTTTCTCAGCAGTTTTTTTTTACCAGAAGGGAATGATGTGAGTTATGAACAAGGCGTCCTCGGGGCTAGCCTGTGGCCTCCCTGTTATTCTGGCTTGCTGAGCCCATCAGGTCATCTTCACATGAGTCACCGCTTTCTCGCTGGGGAAATTAAAAAAAAAACATATTTTGTGCTGTAGTGGTGTTGGCGGTCCGTTGCACTTTCCCGATCAGTCTGTTTAACCTGTACCACCTACTGACTTACATATAATAATAATAATAATAATAATTATTATTATTATTATTATTATTATTTATTGGATTTGTATGCCGCCCCTCTCTGTAGACTCAATAATAAACACAACATGTACAATCCAATAATAAAAACAACTACAAACCCCTATTATAAAACCAAACATACACACAAACATACCATGCATAACTTGTAATGGCCTAGGGGGAAGAGCTATCTCAACTCCCCCATGCCTGGCGGTATAAATGAGTCTTGAGTAGTTTACGAAAGACAGGGAGGGTGGGGGCAGTTCTAATCTCCGGGGGGAGTTGGTTCCAGAGGGCCGGGGCCGCCACAGAGAAGGCTCTTCCCCTGGGTCCCGCCAAACGACATTGTTTAGTCGACAGGACCCGGAGAAGGCCAACTCTGTGGGACCTTATCGGTCGCTGGGATTCGTGCAGTAGCAGGCGGTTCCAGAGGTAATCTGGTCCATTGCCATGTAGGGCTTTAAAGGTCATAACCAACACTTTGAATTGTGACCGGAAACTGATTGGCAGCCAATGCAAGCCATGGTGTTGAAGAAACGTGGGCGAATCTTGGAAGCCCCACGATGGCTCTCGTGGCTGCATTCTGCACGATCTGAAGTTTGCGAACACTTTTCAAAGGTAGCCCCATGTAGAGAGCATTGCAGTAATCGAACCTCGAGGTGATGAGGGCCTGAGCGACTGTGAGCAATGACTTCAGTCTTTCAGGCTGTAAACTGGGGTTATAAAAGCTGCGAACTCAAAATAAATGAACGTTAAATAAATAAACTAGCAGAATGTATTGTCAACATCCAGCTGGAGAATCCAAATTAAACTCCAGGTCCATTCCGTTTCTGAAAATCTTTACTGTTTATTGAATATGCTGCATGGCAACGTCGAAGCAAAACTAACTCTCAGTTTTCAGAATACCAGTTCATGGAATTAAACAATACTTCCTGCAGCCAACAACCCCCCCCCCCCCCCAGCCTCTCACGTAGTCCATGTAAACACGTTCATTATGGGAACCGCCTGCTTCAACTCCACACCTGCTACTATGTCCTTGAAAAGGTTTCAGCCTCTCCTGGTTTTCAGCAGAATCAGGGAGGTTTCGTTTCTCCATCTAATTCTAACCCCTTCTAAAGCAACATCTCCCCTCTACTCTTTACTCTAACGGCAAGTTGAAACGAAGAGGCAGGTAGCTGCCAAAGTTTCATTTTTGACAAATCTGGATGACAGATTTGCTGGTTAGAAGCCAACAGATCGATTTCAGGTAGTATTCGACGTACAGCCACAATAGAGCCCAAAATTTCTGTTGCTGAGCGAGACAGTTATTAATTGAGTTTTGCCCCACTTTGTGACCTTTCTTGCCACAATTGTTAAATGAAATCACTGCAGTTGTTAAGTTAGTAACAGTTGTTTGGGGAATCTGGCTTCCCCATTCACCAAACAACCGGGCTTTCCTCATCAGAAGGTCACAAAAAAGGAACGGTTGTAAGTGAAAAACTATCCAAATGTGGTCTCACCAGCGCTTTATATGAGGGAGATTGTGATCCCCTTATATAGAGCGCTGGTGAGACCACATTTGGAATAATACTGTGTTCAGTTCTGGAGACCTCACCTACAAAAAGATATTGACAAAATTGAAAGGGTCCAAAGACGGGCTACAAGAATGGTATCAGGAAAGACTTCATGAACTCAATCTGTGTAATCTGGAGGATAGAAGGAAAATGTGGGATATGATTAAAACATTTAAATATCTTAAAGGTTTAAATAAGGCTCAGGAGGGAGGGAAGTGTTTTTAATAGGAAAGTGAACACAAGAACACAATCTGAAGTTAGTTGGGGGAAAGATCAAAAGCAACATGAGAAAATATTATTTTACTGAAAGAGTAGTAGATCCTTGGAACACAAACTTCCAGCAGACGTGGTTGGTAAATCCACAGTAACTAAATTTAAACATGCCTGGGATAAACATATCCATTGTAAGATAAAATACAGGAAATAGTATAAGGGCAGACTAGATGGACCATGAGGTCTTTTTCTGCCGTCAGTCTTCTATGTTTCTATGTTTCTATCATGTCACTTTTTTTCAATGCTGTTCAAATTCACGAATGATTGCAAGACAAGGGCTACCTGTATACAAAATTCACATTTTATCAAGGTCACGAAAATAATGTTCATCGCTAAAACTCTGCTTTATTTTTTCCCCTTGTGGAAAAAGGAATGGATGCCTTAAGTTTATTAATTTCATGATGAAGGAATCTGCCTGTCAAGGTTCCATCTGATGAAGCAAAGCAAAGCAGGCACGACAGAGATGATCCAATCTTCTTACGCAAAGCTTTATTGATTACATCATTGTTTCCCAACCTTGTCAACTTACGGTAAAGATACTTAGACTTCAACTCCCAGAATTCTGGGAGTTGAAGTCCAGATATCTTCAAGTTCACAAGGTTGGGAAACCCTGAATTATATCTATCTATTTATTTATTTTATTTATTGATTTCTTTGATTTATATGCCGCCCCTCTCCGGAGACTCGGGGCGGCTAACAACAGTAATAAAACAATGTACAATAATAATCCAATAAATACTAAAAATGATTAAAAAACCCATTAATATATTAAAAAAAACCAAACATACATACAGACATACCATGCATGAAATTGTAAAGGCCCAGGGGGAAAGAGCATCTCAATTCCCCTATGCCTGGCGGCAGAGGTGAGTTTTAAGTAGCTTACGAAAGGCAAGGAGGGGGGGGGGGCAATTCTAATCTCTGGCGGAAGTTGGTTCCAGAGGGGCGGGGCCGCCACAGAAAAGGCTCTTCCCCTGGGTCCCGCCAAGCATATGAAAGCATATGAAAGCAAAACCAGATCTAGCTATTTCCTGTGCAAACCCATATAGTGAAAGTATAGATTCTTCCTCCTCTTTTAGGCCAGGGCACATTGTCCAATTGGGTTTCTTAATATTATTATGAGAAAATCATGTCGGCTCTGGCAAACACCTGTTGAAGTGTCCTTGGTTCCCATGGCTGTTGTCTCATTGCCGGGAGTGTACATGCCATTCTTCCTCTCCTTTCTGCCTCGGGTTGTTGGCAACCTGAGAATCGAAAATGGCTGAAATAGCAAAAGCAAATTTCAAAACTTGATCGTGTTCTTCCTTTGTGTGGCTCTATATCCAAATACAGTGGTACCTCATCTTACGAACGCCTCTTCTAACGAACTTTTCAAGATACGAACCCGGTGTTTAAGATTTTTTTGCCTCTTCTTCCAAACTATTTTCACCTTACGAACCCAAGCAGCTGCTGCTGGGATGAAGGGGTTTCTTTTTTCCCCCTTTTTTGAAGAAAGAAGAGGGAGGGGGTGCTTGGAGTAGGAAAGATTTTGCAGAGAACAACGTGCTTGCAAAGGCACTGAAAGGGTGTCTTTTTAAGAAAGAAAAGGGAGGGGCAGCTTGGGGGAGGAAAGATTTTGCAGAGAACAACGTGCTTGCAAAGGCACTGAAAGAGTGTCTTTTTAAGAAAGAAAAGGGAGGGGCAGCTTGGGGGAGGAAAGATTTTGCAGAGAGCTTGGGGGAGGAAAGATTTTGCAGAGAACAACGTGCTTGCAAAGGCACTGAAAGGGTGTCTTTTGAAGAAAGAAAAGAGAGGGGCGCCCCCCTTGCCTTTCTTCCTTCCCACTCACCCTTTAGCCTAGCCTTACTTCTTCCACCCGCCCCCTTTAGCTGCTCCTCCCTGCTCTCTGTTCGCCTCCCTTCTAAAGTTTGGGATTTTCCTGAAGGATTTGCACGCATTATTTGCTTTTACATTGATTCCTATGGGAAACATTGTTTCATCTTACGAACCTTTCACCTTACGAACCTCCTCCTGGAACCAATTACGTTCGTATGTTAAGGTACCACTGTACATGGGATTGATTCCTATCCTGATAGGGTTGATCAGGCAGTCAGAAGATTCTGGAGTGTCTTCTAAACCAGGGGTCTCCAACCATGACCACTTTAAGACCTGTGGACTTCAACTCCCAGAATTCCTCAGCCAGCAAAGCTCCAAAGGTTGGGGGGCCCTGTTCTAAATTAATCTTATGGCTGCAGAGAGCTGGGAGGTGTAGCCTTCTTAATCCAACCCAGCACTGTATATTGCAGAAATCTAGTTTTATGGAGATGAAAAACCAGTTTTATGTCATGTTCCAAAAGTGCTTTTCGAAAGAGAACTGGACTTCCTTGTTTTGTTTTTAAATTAACTTTTTATCCAGGAAGCTTCTTGAATTCTGGCTGAATTTATTATTATTATTATTATTATTATTATTATTATTATTATTATTATTAATTAGATTTGTATGCCGCTCCTCTCCGTAGACTCGGGGCGGCTCACAACAATAACAAAGACAATGTAAGAACAAATCTAATAATTTAAAAAACACTAAAAACCCCATTATTAAAAGCAAACATACACACAGACATACCATGTATAAACTGTATAGGCCCGGGGGAGATCTCTCAGTTCCCCCATGCCTGACGGCAGAGATGGGTCTTAAGAACTTTACGAAAGGCAAGGAGGGTGGGGGCAGTTCTAATCTCCGGGGGGAGCTGGTTCCAGAGGGTCGGGGCTGCCACAGAGAAGGCTCTTCTCCTGGGTCCTGCCAAATGACATTGTTTAGTCGACGGGACCCGGAGAAGGCCAGCTCTGTGGGACCTAACCGGTTGCTGGGATTCATGGAATTGTGGGGATTGGAAGGATTTATATTCCTTACGGTCATCCAGTTATTCTGAAGGTTGGTATTTGGCTCTATGGGAGTCATTGAGGCCACTTGGGAGCTTGTCTGTACCCTCTGGGTGACCTGAATCAGAGTGCAAATGGGTAAGGAAGCTTTTTTGGGACTGCTGAGAGGATTTCTGTAGACAGGAGATAGGTAGTATCATATCCTGCCCCCCGGTATTGAGAGGGGCTGTTCAGTTTTAATATAGATGGCCTGTTTGACCCCTTTTTCAATGCAACAGTCCTCTCTATCCAGAATAGAATTAAAGTAAGCAGAGCAGAGAATAGAACAGAACAGAATAAAGTGGAATAGACTAAAGTAGAATAGAATAGAATTAGAGTAGACAATAGAATAGAGTAGATTAGAATAAGAATAGAATTAGAATAGAATGGAATTAGAGTAGACAGAATAGCATAGCATAGAACAGAACAGAATAGAATAAAGTAGAATAGAATTAGAGTAGGCAATAGAATAGAGTAGATTAGAATAAGAATAGAATTAGAATAGAATAGAATAGAATTAGACAATAGAATAGAGTAGATTAGAATAAGAATAGAATTAAATAGAATAGAATAGGAATAAAATTAGAGTAGACAGAATAGCATAGAACAGAACAGAATAGAATAAAATAAAATAGAATAGAATTAGAGTAGACAATAGAATAGAGTAGATTAGAATAAGAATAGAATTAAATAGAATAGAATAGGAATAGAATTAGAGTAGACAGAATAGCATAGCATAGAACAGAACAGAATAAAATAAAATAGAATAGAATTAGAGTAGACAATAGAATAGAGTAGATTAGAATAAGAATAGAATTAAATAGAATAGAATAGGAATAGAATTAGAGTAGACAGAATAGCATAGCATAGAACAGAACAGAATATAATAAAATAAAATAGAATTAGAGTAGACAATAGAATAGAGTAGATTAGAATAAGAATAGAATAGAATTAAATAGAATAGGAATAGAATTAGAGTAGACAGAATAGCGTAGCATAGAACAGAACAGAATAGAATAAAATAGAATAGAATTAGAATAGACAATAGAATAGATTAGAATAAGAATAGAATTAGAATAGAATAGAAATAGAATAAAGTAGAATAGAATTAGAGTAGACAATAGAATAGAATAGGTTAGAATAAGAATATAATAGAATAGAATAGAATTCCTTATTGGCCAAGTGTGGTTGGACACTCATGGAATTTGCCAGATTGACCTCTGAGGAATAGAAATCCTTCCATTCACCCACCGGAACTGGAGAAGCTTCTTGGATGAGAAGCGAAACGTCTTCAGAGAATAAACCAAGAAAGTCTGGTTGCCTTTTTTGGAAACGGCATCTTGAGGATTGAGGTTCTCCATAGACAATATCGTGTCATGTTTTTTCCTTCCCCGCAGGGTAGCTCAGGATGGGAGATCAGCGGCAACGTTCGTTATCCACGTCTGGAGAATCACTATACCATGTTCTAGGGCTGGACAAGAACGCCACCTCAGATGATATTAAGAAATCCTACAGGTAAGGAGGTGGAGCCTCATTCTGAAGATAATAGGGATTTCAGATGCACCGTAAACACTTGAAGGCTCTCTCGAGTTCAAACATCTCCCAAGTGACCCATAAATATGTTTGGTGATACAAACAGCTCAGCGATTTTGGGTCTCTGAATTTCTAGAACCTGAAACAGGTAGTCCATGACTTAGAACCACCTTTTGGGACCAGAATTTCTTTTCTTTCTAAGTAAGGTGGTTCTTAAGTGAGCGGCTGCAATTCAGTAAATCTCATGGTCCTTAAGTGAACCTGGCTTCTCACCTCGACTTCGCTTGTTGGAAGCTGGCTGGGAAGCTTGCAATTGGCCATCACAGGACTCTGGGATGCTGCAATCACATGCTGGTTGCCAAGCAACCGGACTTTGATCACGTGATTGTGGAGAATGATGTGATAGTCGTAACCAGGAGGATTGTTGTCGGCCCCTTTTTTCAGAGCTGTTATAACTTCAGATAGTCACTCAATGAATGGCGGTAAGTTAAGGCCTACCTGTATGAGGTCAGCTAGTGTACGGACCAATAAATGCCCTCACCAGCTATTTCTATTGCAACTGACCGTTGGAATCCTCCACCACCCAACTTTCTTGAGTTGGGGAGACAACAAAAATTCGATCAGCTGTGACTTTCCGAGTTTTTTTTGCAACTAACACTATCATTTACCTTAGTTAAATATGAGCTTTTGGCTTTATAAAATAACATGTTTGATTTCGATATACAGTGTTCCCTCGATTTCCGCGGGGGATGCGTTCCGAGACCACCCGCGAAAGTCAAATTTCCGTGAAGTAGAGATGCAGAAGTAAATACACCATTTCTGGCTATGGACAGTATCACAAGCCTTACCTTAACACTTTAAACCCCTAAATTACCATTTCCCATTCCCTTAACAACCATTTACTCACCATTATTACTGGTACTCACTATTGAATAAGACACTTAGTGATCCTGATATTTATAAACATAATTATTTATTAACAATAATTATTTTTTTTGTGATTTATTTGCAAAAATTATTAGTTTGGCGATGACACATGACGTCATTGGGTGGGAAAAACCGTGGTGTAGGAAAAAAACAGCGAAGTATTTTTTAATTAATATTTTTTGAAAAACCGTGGTATAGGCTGTTCGCGAAGTTCGAACCCGCGAAAATCAAGGGAACACTGTAAAGCAAAAATTAAGAACACAGGAGCATAACCTCAATGTGATAGGTGGGAAGTTCAAAAGTAAGGTTAGTAAGTGTTACCTCTTAGAAAGAGTAATGGAAGTTGGACCCAACATCCAGCAGAGGTAGTGGGCATATCATCATTAACTGTTTAAACATGCTTGGAATGAACCAATGCCCATCACACACACAAACACACAGAGAGAGAGAGAGAGAGAGAGAGAGAGAGAGATCAAATGGCAGACGTGATGGATCACTAGGAATTTTTTACCAATTTTTTCTATGTTTAACGAGTGTGGAACACTTGAAATCTGTAGAAAAATGCTTTGAAATAAGTGGCATATTTTTGTGAATTCACAGCTGTGATTGAGGTAAAGTAGGAATCAAGAGTCCCAGGTTTCAAAGATGTTGCCACACAGAGCAAAAAGAAAATGCCAGATCAACTTGGAGTTAGTTGGGAAGTCGTGTCTGACCCATCGTGACCCCATGTGGACAATGTCCCTCCAGGCCTTCCTGTCCTCTACCATCCCCCAGAGTCCATTTAAGCTCACACGGACTGCTTCAGTGACTCCAGCTTAAACATACATGCAAAAACAGGAATTAAAAATAGAAACAAGCAGGTCCAAAACTTGGGACGTGTTGTTATTCTTTCCATATCAGAATTTATCCTAATTACTTTGACCTTTTTTCATTTCAGTCATCTAATTAGGAGAATGGGTCACCTTGTTCTTTGGCTGTTTCTAATCAGTGGGTGTTAGAAATCCTGCCAATGGATTGCAAAAATAAAGTTGCAGTATTTCTCCTAAAAATGATTCAGGTATTTCCAAGTCTGTCTGTAACTCAGGCTAATCAAGAATAACGTATTTTTTAAAAAACAAAACCTGGATCGCAGCCATCTCCTTTCAGAGGATGCTATTGCTGGTAAATATTATGTTAAAGTTTTGATTTCAAGGGATGACAGTTTGTGATGGAGATTGGATCATTCCCCTGCCAGATGTTTCATTACCCAACTAGGTAACATCATCAGTGCTGGAGGAGGATGGGATGTGCAGAGAGGAGGAGGACTGTGAGGTCCTTCTGTTCAAAATACAATTTAGGCAGAAGTTAAGCTTTCTTATATTTCTTGATAAATCACAACCATGTCCAGTCAACGAAGCAGGGGTTGTGATGTGCTAGTGCCTGGAGGCTGTTGGGGTCTGGATGGGTGTCAATAGACTCAAACTCAACTCTGATAAGACGGAGTGGCTGTGGGTTTTGCCTCCCAGGGACAATTCCATCTGTCCTTCCATTACCCTGGGGGGGGAATTATTGACCCCCTCGGAGAGGGTCCGCAACTTGGGGGTCCTCCTCAATCCATAGCTCACATTAGAGAAACATCTTTCAGATGTGGCAAGGGGGGCATTTGCCCAGATTCGCCTGGTGCACCAGTTGCGACCCTATTTGGACCGGGAGTCACTTCTCACAGTCACTCATGCCCTCATC
>NW_027248489.1:215000-237500 GCF_031021105.1 Erythrolamprus reginae | reverse complement strand
CAGCTCACGGCAGATTCCCACCCCAGCTACCACACCGATGGATTTAACTAAAGTTAAGGAAGCACTTATTTAACCCGAACGGATAACGGATACGGATCGATAATTAAATGGCCAATCCAGCACTAGAATCATGGACATTAGGAATAGATTATGGGGAAGGGAAGGGGTTCGCCGGTGGTCAATTGGGCAGCTTCGTAACCTGCTGGCAAATATTTTGTAATCCCCTCGTCATCTTTTTTCTCACCTTCAGTGTCGTATCTCAATGAGACATGGAAGTACTGTAGCATGCCGAATTTGAACCTGTTTAGCTTTAGTCTTCTTCTTCCCACCCCCACCCCCTGCCTCTTTTCGTTGTTCTCCCGTTCTGTTTTTTAAAAAGGAAGAATAGCATGTGTCAAGTTTACATTATAAACGTTTTTTGTGTTGTAAATGTACTAAGGAGTTTAATCATGACGAGTGTGACGGTTACATTCTGCATTTTAAGCAGTCAAACCAGGAGGCATTTTTTTTTGTTTTCAAAGAGAACTGAAAAATTGATCCAAGGAGCCACAAAACTTCCATACAGTTGAGCCACCGATCCCCTCCTGCTCCACTGGAGAGCAGCAGAGATTTCAAGTTTGCCCACCTGCCCGTTGGCACCTGAATTTTTGCCTCAATGACTTTATTTTGAATAATGCTGATGTTGCAAGGAAGGGATTGGGGAGGCAGGGTGGGGGTTTAAGAGGGAAAAATGCTGTTTTCTGGAAATTCAAAGCCGGTTGAGGCATCGCAGACACCTTGTCCAACCTTTTCTCCAATGCAGGAAGTTGTAATCCACTGTCTCTGGAGGGCCATCACCTTTGCAAAGTGTTCTTCATAGTTTATGGGAGCGGGCCAAAGTAGTGATTTTTTTTTTTTTACAATACTGCAAAACTAGAAATTACTTGACATTTAAATTAAAACACACATTATTCTTGTTTAAATTTGGGGGGGGGAAAAGCATTTCCCCAAACTATTTATAGTTAACCCCATTGGTACAAAGCATGTTTTCACTGCACAGTCGGGATGAAGTGTTAGTAATATCCGAAAGCAGCTTTTAGATTGTTCTCAAATTATAGTACTCTTTTTAAAATGACAACAATAAATCTTATCACGTCCAACTTTATAGAAAATGTGTCCTATATACCGGGCTTAGGTTTATTTTTAATTTATATTTAAAATAATCTCTGCCATCCGGCTCATGATTCCTTAAATCGGTGCCAATATCCGGCAGGGTGTTGGGGTGCAGCCCTTGGCATTCACCAGCCGGCGGTGTTCACTTCCTGCCCTGGGAAGGTATGACAGTGATGTAAGGCATGCTTTAAGGACATCAGACCATTGGTACAATTTGAACCCGTTGCTCACGACTTGGGTGATACCATCTTGGTTTCTACACCCTGCCACATTTGTGGCTGTCCTAGTATATGAGGTGGACATAATTCCCCTCCGTGGCACCTCGATAGACTTGATGCATGCAATTCATTTGGCTCTTCCCCTCTCTTCCTCAATGTTCATAGCTGGAAATTTTGGGGTGCGGAGTTCCAACAGTGCTCGAGGCCACTAGATGAAGGAATAGGGATCTAGCAGGTCACAATTCCGACAGTGAAGACTATTGTAGAATTGGCTTCTGTGTTTTTCCGTTTCCAACCTGCGGGGCAAGAATCAGATTGAAACTGACTAGAACTGAGCAGGTGGGGAATGAATCAGACCCAAGATGTCCGGATCAACCTCGAATCCATGCCTGAATTTATCTGATTGGTTGGCTGGCAGGCTGCTTTCTTTCTCTTCCTCAGTCCTTCCTTGATAAAACGGGAGCGATCCGTTCTTAAATATCCAAATTTCATTGTGCGGTATTTTTACATATTTGAAGCAGTGTGTGGTAAAGTCGTGTGAGTTGTATGTCTAAATGGCAATTTTTTAAAAAAGAAAAAAAAAACCCTACTTGCTCTTCTGTGTATTTCTGTGTAGAGCAGGGATGTCCAACTTGGGAGATTTTTAACACCAGTGGGCTTCAATTCCCATGCTGGCTGGGGAATTCTGGGAATTGAAATCCACGGATCTTAAAAGTTCCCAACATTGGAGAGCCTTTGTCTGGAGAAATGTTCTGCAGATGTTCTTCTTGGCCCAATTCTAGTTCGGCTCTCTCTATTGGACGTGATGAGTGGGAGAATCCACCACCAGTGGTAGTTGTGCGTTCACCCAGGCAGCGGGCATATCTGTGCACTAGGTTTGTTAATAAGAATATCGCTCAAAACTCCCTTATTTTTCCAGCTGCTTCTCCTTCGATCACTTCCCCACCCCGATTTGTCTCACAATCTTATTCCCACTTTGCAATCGAGAGGGGGCGGAGGCCCACGAAATCCTGTCACCAACAACCCCTTTTGCATCACGTGTGTGAGGTTGTCGTGGCCCATTGTGACATTGTCGTAACATCTCCCGGGCGTCTGCGCCAGAAAGGGACTCTTACGATTTATCCGAGGGCAGGTGGCAGCTATGCGTTCGAATGCTCCCTGGTTGTGTATATTTGCGCATGTGTTGAATCGTCACAAAGTGACACCGTTCACTCTAGGAACTGCTTCGGGGCTCTTCTTCAGGTTTTCTATTTTAAGGTGGTCACATTTTTAAAAAAAATCAGGCAACGGTTTTATCTCAAATAATACTTGAAATAGTTGGCCAATTTGTGTGGTTGTTGTGCCACTCTGTGTATAACTTAGGGGTGTCCAACTTGGGCGACTTTAAGACTTGTGGACACAAACCTTAAAGTCACCAAGGTCCCTGGTGTAGATGAACTTCTCATTCCGTTGCTTTTTACAGCTTTTTTAAAAATACTACTTTTTGGCTTTGTGATCCCCTGCTGGACCTAGATATAATTTTGATTCCCCCCCCCCAACATTTTGAAGGATGATGTGCAAACCGAACCCATTTCCCAAAATTGCCAATTGGATACTGCCCTGCTAGCTCTGTTGTACTCTGAGTTCACTTGCAAAAATTGAAATATGTGTTGTAGGTGGTACCATAACCATTCCAGTAATTATATTGCAAATTTTATTCTATTGCTTGTGTTCTCATTATGCTAAAGCTGGACCTTCTATCATGTTCTTGTAAACTTTCTTGATTCCTCTCTGACTCGTTGTTTCCCAGACTTAACCATTTTAAGATGCGTGGACTTCAACTCCCAGAATACCCCAGCCATCAGTGGGCAATTCTGGGAGTTGAAGTCCATACATCTTAAAATGGATAAGGTTGGGAAACACTGTTTTAATTCTCTTCAATCAAGACACAGAACTTGATTAGTCTGATCTCCCGTGTAAAATACAATTCAGATTTAGATGTACAATCAGTGCTATCTTCCATTCAAGAATCTTGATGTTTTAGATTAGTTTATTTTCATGTAAAGTTAGTTGAAGCCAAAGATTCCCTTCCCTGTGGAAAGTTTCAGAAATTTTGTTAGGTTTCTGAAATCTTGTTAGTATACTGTATAGATTTTTTTTTCTTTAAATCAAGCCCAAATATTAAAATCCCGAGAGATGGCTGTCTGTGCCTTGAGCAGTGGACATTTAAAAATTATTCGACCTATCTTTTGCGGAAGTTCTGTGTTCAAATCAGCACAGTTCCTGATTTCCCTGATTTTTCAGCAATGGATGAGATGCAAATTGAAGCTGAGTTTCCCCCCCAGTAGCTTGACTTTTGTTTTTTATTTACCAACTGTTGTGTGTTGCCACAAAAACTTCAGCAGCTGTTTCCTCTGATTTTTCTAACTTTGACAAAATCTTGGCAATAGCTATCAATGCATTTGTGGTAGGTATGAGTAAGACCCAAACTGTATTACATCTGTACTACATGTACAAATATACTACCCAGAATTAATTTCCCCCAGAGTTATGGCCAAGCTATATTTCAGTCGTCCATTTGGTGAAACCTAGCATCCAAGGTCTTGCCCCTAAGAAACTACTGAGATCCAAGACGGACCCTAATCCATAAATGCTTTTTTAAAAAGTCCACTGACCTTGGTTTATGAAAGACTCAGTGCCAATGAATTTGAAGCCAGAACTTTGCAAGTACATAACATTTGCTTTTGATTTTTCTCTGATTCAACTAAATATGAAAACTTTCCCGAATTGTTTTCTCATTTGGCGGCCTTGCCACCCTATATATTGCTGCTAAATTTTCTGGCCCTCTGCCATGAGCAAATTGCTCATGTATCCTAAATTTCTCTGGATTCCACCTCCTCTTTCATATCCTTTTCTCCTCTCATCCTACATTTCTTTCATTCATTTTCTCCTTTTCCTTCTCTCTCCAGTTCTCCTTCCTCCTCTTTTTTCTCTCTAACTCCCTTCCTTCTTTGTCTTCTCCTTCTCCCTTCCCTTCATTCTTTTTCTCCTTTCTTTCCCCGTCTCCATCTCCTTTCCCTCCTTTCCGTACCCCTTCTATATAAATTAGGAGCTTCTGCTTCAATGGGTAAGAAAAAACACATTCTTGCTAGCAAGCTGAGGGCCTTCATCAAAAACCCAAGTCATATATGTAGGACCTCTGGGTTTTACATTTGTAGATACAGTTATGTAAATATCCTAAAAGCTATTGTGTGTGTGTGTCCCTTGCTCTGTCTTATACTTGCAGCAGCTATAATTTGTGCTGATTTTAGTTTAGCATCCTTTGTTTTTAAGTCTTTGGATAACAACCCTGACGGTGTACACAGAAAGACACATAGTGTGCGAGTTCAGCATTCCCCAGTCCAACACTGACTTTGACCAAACCTAAGTAAAATCTGGAACTTAATTCTAGCTCATGTCCTGCCAATCATCGTGCAAATACACTTTTCTGCAGTTCATGCGCCAAGCATGAATGAGAGGTTCTGACTTCAAGCATCCCCGAATTAGGATTCTTTTATGGCTCAATAAAAAAAATGGTTTTTTTGCAGAAGATTTCATGAGGAAAGGGAGGCCTTGAGAGATGACCCGAGAAACAGTGAATTAGATATACGTAGTACTCTTACTGAGATCCTTTTCTAAAAATCATGTTCTGTTTTTTCATTCCTCCCACCACCGTCATCACCACTATCCAAATGAAACCAGGAGGACTTCCACCAGCCACCTGTGAAGGTCGCCTTCTACCTTTCAGCTCTCTGAAGGCCATGAACCCATCAGACAGAGCAGATAGGGTTGGTGGAAAGATTCTGTGGCTTTGTTCGCCCCACTAGCCGGCCTTCATCTTGGGTGGATCCATATGATCTCCCCTTTTAGAACCGACCTGCAACCTTCCCCCCAAACTGATGCCTTGAAAAACTCCCACTGTTTCCTCCTGTTGGCTGAAACGTTCTGGAGAAGGTTGGTGGTCCTCCTCACAACGTCTCTATGAGAGAACGCTGAAATAGACACACAGAAATTTTGATTTGCAGAGAAATCTTCCGTCAGGCCACAGCCACAGCTGGATTTGGAGACTTTGGCCTGCCATTTATTAGAATGTAGAATGTATGAGCGCAGAAGGGATTTGTTATGGCTACAACTCTGCAATCCTCCTGGAAAAAACCTCTCCCAAATTCCCGCAGCACTAATACGTTCTGCATATGTGTCAGGCCAAAATCTCCAAATCCAACGAATGGACTTGGCCTAACACCCTCAAGTAGGAGAGGTGTTTGTAGAACCTTGTCCCTCTTTCCTTCCCTTGTCCGACTCCACATTTTAATTCCCTGTCCCTAGAAAGCCACCATCCACCCTTTACCCTAAAAGGACATTTTTTAAAATAAATCTTTTACTGGAGGCGATCAACACAATCATTTAACCACACGGTGCGGATCACAGAAGTTATCTCATTGGAGATGTTTTAAACCATTTTTTAAATTATTTTTTAAAAAATCACGTCTCTCTTGGAAGCTAGGAATGACCTAAAAATGAAGCTCTATCCAGCAAACCAGCCCTTCAGATGCTCCGTTTTTCTTGTTGGGTGTGGATATCTCCGTGTGAATGTACGCTGGCTTCATCTTGTTGAGCAGTTGTTCAGTTCATCCCTTCCTCACATGCCAGTGTGTTGTTTTTTGGGGGGTGGGAGGTGAATTTATTTCCCTAGTAGTTGGCCCATTTTAGAGGGTTTCGTGTATTTAAGGAAGGAGGTTGATGGACTAAGATACGGATCTCCAACCTTGAAGACTTGTGGACTCCAACCCCCAGAATTCCTCAGCCAGCCATGCTGGCTGAGGAATTCTGGGAGTTGAAGTCCACAAGTCTTCAAGTTGCCAAGATTAGCGATTCCTGGGCTAAAGGGGCAGTTGGCCAGTATATCTGTGTTACAGTGTTGGTTGAATTCAGTAACGTTCCAAAAACAAGGCTCCGAAATCCCAACATTTGGTGGGGGCACATCATTCGCTTAATGAGACGATTTTTAGATTTTACTGTGACCTCTTCTTGAAATCCTTGTAACCTGTCGAGGGAACTGTTTTTTTTTTGTTTTTGTTTTTGCACTTGTATTTGCGGGATGGGAGAAGGGGAGGGGCGGGAAAATCCCAATGTGTTAAAAAGGTAAAATAAAATAAAAACAAAACGCTAATTATTAAAAAGAAAAATAGAAAAAAAACACAATCAAAGTATAGATGCATTTGAAAAGCAATTATATAAATATATATATATACACACAGAATATATACTGTATATATATATATTTTGTTATGTTATTTTAAAGGGTCGTCCTTTAAATTGTATGTAAGTAGCTGTGGCTGTACGCACTTTGTGGATTGTTAACACTCGCACGTCCTGACCTCCTGTACATACCTCCAGTTCCAGAAGGAATTCTATTATGTTTTAGCATGGTAATTTATGTATTGTATGTCTGAGTAGGTACTTAAACATGAAAAAAAATAAAATAAAGATTGCTAAATTACCAGAAATCAAGATTGTAAAATAAATGTTTTCATGGCAAAAGAAAAAACCCAAACCTTGGCTTGATTTGCATTTTTTCTCCATTTTGCTACAATTGAAGAGGAGATCCATAAGGGATCCATTGTATGGATGATCCTCAACTTACAACCATTCATTTAGTAACCATTTGAAGTAACAACGGCACTGGAAAAGAAGTTATTTATGACTGTGTTCAGTTCTGGAGACCTCACCTACAAAAAGATATTGACAAAATTGAACGGGTCCAAAGACGGGCTACAAGAATGGTGGAAGGTCTTAAGCATAAAACGTATCAGGAAAGACTTCACAACTCAATCTGCATAGTCTGGAGGACAGAAGGGAAAGGGGGGACATGATCGAAACATTTAAATATGTTAAAGGGTTAAATAAGGTCCAGGAGGGAAGTGTTTTTAATAGGAAAGTGAACACAAGAACAAGGGGACACAATCCGAAGTTAGTTGGGGGAAAGATCAAAAGCAACATGAAAAAATATTATTTTACTGAAAGAGTAGAACAAACTTCCAGCAGACGTGGTTGGTAAATCTACAGTAACTGAATTTAAACATGCCTGGGATAAACATATATCCATCCTAGGATAAAATACTGTACAGGAAATAGTATAAGGGCAGACTAGATGGACCATGAGGTCTTTTTCTGCCATCAATCTTCTATGTTTCTATATTTTAAGCCTGTCATTTGTCACCCTGTTTTCAAACATTCGTCGTAGTCGTGATTAGCTTTTCTAAACCCCTAAATTACAATTTCCCATTCCCTTAGCAACCATTTAGATTATTACTCACCATGTTTATTTATTAAAGTTTATTAAAAATATATTTATTAAAGGTAGACAAAAGTTTGGTGATGACATATGACGTCATCGGGCAGGAAAAACCGTGGTATAGGGGGGGAAACTGCAAAGTATTTTTTAATTAATATTTTTGAAAAACCGTGGTATAGGCTTTTCGCAAAGTTCGAACCCGCGAAAATCGAGGGAACACTGTATTCCGAATCTGCTTTTTCTTTTAGTTCAGTAGCCAATTTGTCCAGTTCTGCACAATCCAATATATTTCCAAAACTTTAATCTTGACTCCCACCTTTGAGACGCCAACTTTTGCATCTGAGCCGAAATGGCCCTTTAAGATGCAGTCGAAACTTAAACCACCGGTGGGGAGTAAGAGAGACACGGTTATATTTCTGGAGCCTTCAAGTAACATGTGGCCGATCTCTGGGGAACCCAAAGGCTGTCAAGTGCTTTTTCCCAAGGACACATAGAAGGAGCTGCATTTCCACCAACGTCTGGACATGTCGAAGCACATGGAGTACACCTCCTACCCAAGAGATTGTCCCAGCATGGACTTGGAGAGGCAACTCATCTGCCCCATTTGCTTGGAGATGTTCACCAAACCCGTGGTCATCCTTCCGTGTCAACACAACCTCTGCCGGAAATGCGCCAATGACATTTTTCAGGTATAGTTGTGGGAGGGAAACCTTTCAAGCAAGTTGAAAGAGGTATAACAAGCAGGAAGAGGGAGATTGTGATCCCGCTGTATGGAGCGCTGGTGAGACCACATTTGGAATAATACTGTGTTCAGTTCTGGAGACTGGATGTAAGTAATATGGCAAATGATTTAGCTTTACTGGATAAGTGGTCAAAGCAATGGAAACTGCAGTTTAATGTTTCCAAATGTAAAATAATGCACTTGGGGAAAAGGAATCCTCAATCTGAGTATCGCGCTGGCAGTTCTGTGTCAGCAAAAACTTCAGAAGAGAAGGATTTAGGGGTAGTGATTTCTGACAGTCTCAAAATGGGTGAGCAGTGTGGTCGGGCGTTAGGAAAAGCAAGTAGGATGCTTGGCTGCATAGCTAGAGTTATAACAAGGAGGAAGAGGGAGATTGGGATCCCACTATATAGAGTGCTGGTGAGACCCCATTTGGAATACTGTGTTCAGTTCTGGAGACCTCACCTACAAAAAGATATTGACAAAATTGAACGGGTCCAAAGATGGGCTACAAGAATGGTGGAAGGTCTTAAGCATAAAACGTATCAGGAAAGACTTCATGAACTCAATCTGTATAGTCTGGAGGACAGAAGGAAAAGGGGGGGACATGATCGAAACATTTAAATATGTTAAAGGGTTAAATAAGGTCCAGGAGGGAAGTGTTTTTAATAGGAAAGTGAACACAAGAATAAAGGGACACAATCTGAAGTTAGTTGGGGGAAAGATCAAAAGCAACATGAGAAAATATTATTTTACTGAAAGAGTAGTAGATCCTTGGACAAACTTCCAGCAGACGTGGTAGATAAATCCACAGTAACTGAATTTAAACATTCCTGGGATAAACATATATCCATCCTAAGATAAAATACAGAAAATAGTATAAGGGCAGACTAGATGGACCATGAGGTCTTTTTTCTGCCGCCAGACTTCTATGTTTCTATGAAAGTGAACACAAGAACAAGGGGGCACAATCTGAGGTTAGTTGGGGGAAAGATATTATTTTACTGAAAGTAGTAGATCCTTGGAACAAATTTCCAGCAGACATGGTTGGTAAATCCACAGTAACTGAATTTAAACATGCCTGGGAGAAACATATCTCCACCCTAAGATAAAATACAGGAAATAGTATAAGGGCAGACTAGATGGACCATGAGGACTTTTTCTGCCGTCAATCTTCTATGTTTCTAAGTTAGTGGAAACGTTTCCCAACGTGTGAAGCAGTGGATCCTCAGAATTGGGAGAGAGCAGAGTCGGTTGGGTCAACACCTTTGGGGAATTGGGAAGATGCTTTCCCAGATTTCAAGGATCCTGGTGGATCCCACAATTTCAAGGATCACAGCTGATGGGGGGAAACATGAGAAGGTTGGGATTGTGTTTTGTGTTTGTGGGTGGCTTGGATATTTTGTTCTTCAGAAGATAAGTGGGGTTGTCCTTTTTTAAAAAAACAACAACAAAACCCAATATTAAGTCTCCTTTAAACTTTGAATTTTATGTATTTCTTCTCCCCCAAAAGATAGGAAACACAAATTCTGTCAGCGTCCCAACAAACATCCGAGAAATAAAATAGAGTCCAAACCTTGGCCTTCTTCCAAATTCCAATTTATTAAGAGCCATGTTGGAGACAAACTGTAGTCAAACCGATACTAACTTTTCCTACAGTTCTCCACCCAGGCTCCCTTGTCCCCACACCCACATGTTCATCACACGGACCACTCCGGTTCTCTCAATGTCCAGGATCCTCCCCTCTACTTCCAGCTGGTGCTGAACAAAGGATGACCTTGAATCTCTGGAAAGAATTTGTTGTGGCTAGCATTTTTCCCTCTCATGCAACCACCCCTTCCCAATTCCCATAGTACTTTTCTACTTGTGGCAGGTCAAAATCTCCAACTCAAAACAATGGCTTTGGCTGGACAAATTAAGCAGATCTAAAAGGGAGGGGAAAATGGATTCGGAGACTTTGTGTGTTCCTACACCCAAAGGAACGTTAGGTTAGATCAGGAGTAGGCAAAGTTGGTTCTTCTATGACTTGTGGACTTCAACTCCCAGAATTCCTGAGCTAACATGATTGGCTCAGGAATTCTGGGAGTTGAAGTCCACACGTCATAGAAGAGCCAACTTCGCCTGCCCCTGGTTTAGAGCATTGTCTCCCAATTTAGCCATTTTGAATGGTGTGGACTTCAACTCCCAGAATGCCTGGCTGAGGCATTCTGGGAGTTGAAGTCCACAGCTCTTAAAATGGCTAAAACTTGGAAGCAAGATTGCAAGGAATACTGGGAAAGATCCCTTCTGAAAACAAAATTACAACACAATTGGAAAGGGGAACGGTTGTGGGTTTTGCGTTAGGTTGTGGCAGCTTGAAGGTGAGTGGACAGAGGGCCTCCAAAGGCCCAAGGATGAAAAAGACTCAACCCCAAGGGCCAAAGGTGGGTCATCTGCCATACTTAATGCTTTAAGAAAACCTATATTTCCATCTTTCTTACAGCTTCATTTGTGGCCAGAAATATCCAAAATGGCAGCCACAATTTTCCTAGTCAAGCCCCGCCCCTTTTTTAAAAAGTGGGGTGGGGCTTTCCTTGCTTTGGCCTCCATCTTGACTTCCTTTAAAACACACCTTTGGCCGGGGATGCTTCTCTGTTTGGAGTAACACCAATACAAACAGAACAAACAAGACCTTACAGACAATCCTCACACCGTAAAAGACTTTGGAATACCCCTATCAATTGACCTAAGTGCCAAAGCCCACTGCAACATTGCCAAAAAGGCTTCCAGAGTTGTTAACTTAATCCTACGTAGCTTCTGCTCTAGTAATCTCACACTACTAACCAGAGCATACAAAACTTTCGCCAGACCAATCCTTGAATACAGCTCATCTGTCTGGAGCCCACACCGCATTTCAGACATAAACACTCTAGAAAAAGTCCAGAGATACTTTACTAGAAGGGCCCTCCACTCGCAACCGAATATCCTACGCAACTAGACTTACAATCCTAGGTTTAGAAATCTTAGAACTATGTCGCCTAAAACACAACCTAAGCACAGCGCATAAAATCATCTGCTACAACATCCTTCCCGTCAACGACTACTTCAGCTTCAACCACAACAACACACGAGCACACAACAGATCCAAACTTAAACTGCTCCAAACCTGTCTGTCGGAAATATGACTTTAGTAACTGAGTAGTTGATGCATTGAACTCACTACTTGACTCTGTAGTATCTTCACCTAACCCCCAAAACTTTACCCTTAGACTATCCACTGTTGACCTCTCCCTATTCTAAGAGGTCAGTAAGGGGCGTGCATAAGTGCACCAGCGTGCCTTCCGTCCCCTGTTCTAATGTCTCTCTCTTACTAGCATCATGTATATATTATTATTATTATTTATTTATTTATTTATTTATTTATTTATTAAATTTGTATGCCGCCCCTCTCTGTAGACTCGGGGCGGCTCACAGCAATGACAAAGAACAATGTAAAATACAAATCTAATATTTCAAAGAGCTAAAAACCCATAATTTAAAAAACATACACACAACATACCATACATAAATTATATAGGCCTGGGGAAGATGTCTCAATTCCCACATGCCTGACGACAGAGGTGAGTCTCAAGGAGCTTACGAAAGGCAAGGAGGGTGAGGGCAATCCTAATCTCTGGGGGGAGCTGGTTCCAGAGGGTCAGGGCCACCACAGAGAAGGCTCTTCCCCTGGGTCCCGCCAGACGACATTGTTTAGTCGACGGGACCCGGAAAAGGCCAACTCTGTGAGACCTAACTGGTCGCTGGGATTCGTGCAGCAGAAGGCGGTCCCGGAGATATATACGGTAGTTATATCTTTGATTGCTGCCAATACTTGAGAAAGCAAATAAATAAATAACATTTCTTCCCAGACATGCATGTCCACAAGTCCCAATTACTGAAGTTGATTCAATGCTCTGTATTCTAGCCCTTTGGGGGTTACTGACACCTGCCTTTGGGCTATTATGGGATATCGTGCCTTGGCTCCCGTCAGTCTTTGGGCATTCGGTTCCCTTGCCAAAATAACACGCTCTTTTGCTGGAGCTGGTCTGGTTAGGGCCCCTCCCAGCTAACCCCTGGAGGGCTGAGCATCGAGCCCTTGACCTTTGCGAAGCCTGGGCTGCAAAAAAAGGGGGGGCGTATCTCAAATTCTGGAGCATTGCTCCCCGAGGTGCCCCGATTTTGAAATGTGAGACTGGGGGGAAAAAAAATACAAGGCAGGTGTCAAGAAACCATTCGAACGTCTAAGTCAATGTTTCCCAACCGTGGCAACTTGAAGATATCTGGACTTCAACTCCCAGAATTCCCCAGCCAGCATTCGCTGGCTGGGGAATTCTGGGAGTTGAAGTCCAGATATCTTCAAGCTGCCAAGGTTGGGAAACACTGGCCTAAGTGACAGGGAGTCCAAGCTTGCTAGTTTTCTGTTGTCAGAACAACCAGCATGCAGACTCTGTTATTCTCCCCACTCCATTTCTATGTGGGTGGCTGTTTTTTTGCAATTGGCCCACCCAAGCAGGATAGATAATAACACTATTGATAATGCAAACTTATTGGCTTTGCTCGGGGGTAAGAAGATTAGATTAGATTAGATTAGATTTATTGGATTTATATGCCGCCCCTCTCCGCAAACTCGGGGCGGCTCACAACAATAATAAAAAACAGTACATAATAAAAATCCAATGCCCACCAATCTAATTACAATTTAAAATTAGTAATTTCCTAAAACAATCCCAATATATATAAAAAAAACAGGCGCACAGTCAATCAATCAACAAAACAACATGGGCAAGGGGGAGGTGTTTTAGTTCCCCCATGCCTGACGGCAGAGGTGGGTCTTAAGGAGTTTACGAAAGGCAGGGAGGGTGGGGGCAATCCTAATCTCAGGGGGGAGCTGGTTCCAGAGGGTCGGGCCCCCCGCAGAGAAGGCTCTTCCCCTGGGTCCCGCCAGACGACATTGTTTAGTTGACGGGACCCGAAGAAGGCTGCCTCGAGGTGATTGTGCATGTGAGCTCAGCTTAGTTCTCTTCTGAAGACCTAAATTTCAAGTGGAGAGCGATTGGGGGATTAGTCCAAAGCAAAGCAAAGCAAAGTTCCTTCCTTCCTTCCTTCCTTCCTTCCTTCCTTCCTTCCTTCCTGTCTCCCTCCCTCCTGCACCATCTCCCCTCTCTCCTCCTCCTTCCCTTCTCCTTCCTTCCTACCTCTCCCTTCCTCTCTCCTTCTTTCTTCTCCCCTTCCTTCTCCTTCCTCCCTCTTCTCCCTCTTTGTCTCCTTCCTCCCTTTCTCTCCTTCTCCTTCCTTTCTCCTTGCCCTTGCTCTCCTTCTCCTTGTTCTCCCTCTCTTTTCTTCTTCCCTCCCTCTCTTCCTCCTCATCCTCCTCCTTTTCTCCCTCCCCTTCTTTCCTCTCCCTCTCCTTCTCCTCCTTCTTCCCCCCTCTCTCCTCTTCTTCTCTCCCTCTTACCCTTCTCCTTCCTGTCTCCTTCTCCTTCCGCCTCTCCTCCTTCTCTTCCTTTCCTCCCTCTCCCCTCTCTTTCCTTCCTCTCTCCCTCTCTCCTTCTTTCTTCTCCCTCTTCCTTTTCTTCTCCTTCCCTCCTCCTCCCTTTCTCCTTCCCCTTCCTCCTTCTCCTTCTCTTCCTTTCCTTCCCCTCTCTCCTTCCCACTCTCCTTTTTTCCTACCCTCATTCCTTCTCCTCATTTTCCTTCCTTCCTTCCTCCCTCTCCCTTCCTTTCCTTCTCTCTCCCTCTCCCTTCTCCCTCTCCTCCTTCTCCCTTGCCTTTCCCTTCCTTTCCTCCCACATTCCTCTTCCCCCTCCCTCTCCTTTTCCTACCCTCTTTCCTTTTCCTCCTTCCCTTCTTATTTTCTCCCTCTCCTTCTTTCTTCTCCCTTTCTTCCTTCTTTCTTCTCCCCCTCCTCCCTCTCCTTCCTCTCTCATTCTCTTTGTCCCCCATCTCCCCTTTTTTCTCCTTCCCTCCCTCTCTTCCTCCTCCTTCTCCTTCCTCATTCACTCTCTCTCTCTCTCTCTTTCCTTCTACCCTGTCTCTCCTACTCCTTCTTCCTGTCTCCTTCTCCTTCCCCCTCTCTCCCTCTCCTTCTCTCCCTCTCCTTCCCCTCTTAATACACAGCTTTAACCAACACAATGTTTTGATGGTTTCACCCGCACTTGTGTGCTCCATGGAGATCTCCCCAACAAGGCTGCATCCAACCGATCCTTACCTATTGGCGTGTTTAGGGTCATTCTTTGTCAAGTGGACCAGGTGGCCACTTGAGTGGTTTTTGCAGCCTTATTCGAAAAGAAATCATCACAGAAACAACATATATCATAGGAAAAAACATGCTCTTTCTAACGAATTAAAAATGAAGATGATTGAAGGTGAGAAAACAGAGAGCACTTTTTCATCACCTTCAATCATCTTCATCAGAAAGAGCAAGAATGTTTTTCTATTGCTCTCTATTTTCTCAGCTTCAATCATCTTCATTTTTATTTCATTGGAAAGAGAATGTTTCCCCCTATCATATATGTTGTTTTTGTGGTGGTTTCTTTTCAAATAAGGCTTCAATTTCCCCTGGTCCACTTGACAAAGAATGACCCTTTATCATCTCTTGCATCCCACAGTCTCGAGGGACAACCCTGGGCTCTGCAGGGAGATTCCGATGCCCATCGTGCCGCCACGAAGTTGTCCTGGACAGACACGGCATCTACGGCTTGCAACGGAATCTGCTGGTGGAGAACATCATTGATATCTACAAACAAGCATCAGCAAGAGGACCAGAAAGGTGGGCTGCCTGTCTCAGCTATTCCAGGGCATCTTTCGCATCACATCCCCAAATGTGGGCAGAATTCATGGATGGATTTATTAAATTTGTTTTGGCCGCCTGCCAGCACTGGGGGTCATTCCAGCTTGCTAGATCTGGGTAGACTCTAAAAGCAGGCAGCGGATTTGTCTCAATTCAGAATGAAAGGGGATTTGATGGGAACGTAATTCGGAAAATATTGGACTGTGCAGGGATGGATAGATTGACATTGAGGATAAAAGATAGCAATAGCAATAGCATTTAGACTTACATACTGCTTCATGGTGCTTTTACAGCCCTCTCTATAGAGTTTACAGAGTCAGCATATTGCCCCCAACAATCAGGGTCCTCATTTGACCCACCTTGGAAGGAGGGAAGGCTGAGTCAACCTTGAACCGGTGGTGAGATTTGAACTGCTGAACTACAGCTAGCAGTTAGCTGAAGGAGCCTGCAGTGCTGCACTCTAACCACTGCGCCACCCCGGCTCTTAAGGGAGATACAGAATATTGCGTAGTTAACATGGAATGGTTAGAGATAAGAGGTAGAAATTAGATGAAGATTATTGTTATTTAAAAAAATGCAGTATATATGGTACCTGTTCTGTCGGGCTCTCTGGTAGACTCCTCCCCAAAATTCACAGGTACAAATTTCAGTCACATACACGTTTGAAAATTCAAAACAATGTTCTTTATAATGAAAATTCACATAACCTAAGCCCTCTTTTGGTCTAGCAAAGAGCACTCGTCTCCAAACAAACTGGTAATTTGTACAAGTCCCTTATCAGTTCTGAGATACTTAGCTTGCAGCTGTGAGGCAATTCACAGTCCTTCTTTCACAAAGTGAAACACACTTTGCTCTGGTTTAGTTTCAAAGCGGGGAAAAATCAGCACACAAAAGGTCAAAGTCAGCAAAGCAGGCACGAAACACAACAATCAGATAATCCTCCACAATGGCCAAACCCACAGGCTGCTATTTATAGCAGCCTCACTAATGACCACAGCCCCACCCAACCACAGGTGGCCTCATTTTCTTTGATAATAATCTCTCAGTTGTTGTTGCCTATGCATTGCTCTCCGCATGCGTGGCTATATCATTAACTCTTCTTCTGAATCCAAGGAGGAGCTAGATAATTGATCTCCTTCTGAGCTGTCTGCCACACTCTCCTCCTCCCTGTCACTCATGTCTTCTTGGTCAGAGGAGCCTTCATCAGCAGATTCCACCGGGGGCAAAACAGGCCTGCAGCTTGTGGATGTCTCCCCCACATCCACAGTCCTTGGAGCAGGAGCTGGGCCAGAGCTAACCACAACAGGTACCTTGCTCAACAGTAGTAACTGTGAGAGGGATCTTGGAGTCCTAGTGGAAAATCCATTGAAATAGGAGCCAGCCGTGTGCAGCAGCTGCCACAAAACCCAACACAGTTCTAAGCTGCATCAACAAAGGGACAGAATCAAGATCACGTGAAGTGTCAATACCACTTTATAAGGCCTTGGTAAGGCCACACATGGAATATTTGCATCCAGTTTTGGTGGCCACGATGTAAAAATAATGTGGAGACTCTAGAAAGAGTGCAGAAAATAGCAATAAAAATGATTAGGGGACTGGAGGCTAAAACATATGAAGAACGGTTGCAGGAACTGAGCATGTCTAGTTTAATGAAAAGGACCAGGGGAGACAGGATAGCAGCCTTCCAATATCTTGGTTTCCCACAAAGAAGAGGGAGTCAAGCTATTCTCCAAAGCGCCTGAGGGTACAACAAGAAGCAATGGGTGGAAACTAAACAAGGAGAGAAGCAACTTAGAACTAAGGAGAAATTTCCTGACAGAACAATTAATCCATGGAACAGCTTATTTATTTATTTATTTTATTTATTTATTGGTTTTGTATGCCACCCCTCTCCGTAGACTCGGGGCGGCTAACAACCGTAATAAAAATAGCATATAACAATCCAATATTAAAACAGTTAAAAACCCTTATTATAAAACTAAACATACATACAGACATACCATGCATAAAATTGTAAAGGCCTAGGGGGAAAGAGTATCTCAGTTCCCCCATGCCTGGCGGCAGAGGTGGGTTTTAAGAAGCTTACGAAAGGCAAGGAGGGTGGGGGCAATTCTAATCTCTGAGGGGAGTTGGTTCCAGAGGGCTGGAGCCGCCACAGAGAAGGCTCTTCCCTTGGGTCCCACCAAGCGACATTGTTTAGTTGACAGGACCCGGAGAAGACCCACTCTGTGGGACCTAACTGGTCGCTGGGATTCGTACAGCAGAAGGCAGTCCCTGATATAATCTGGTCCGGTGCCCTCCAGAAGTTGTGAATGCTCCAACACTCCAAGTTTTTAAAAGATGTTGGACAACCATCTGTCTGAAGTAGTGTAGGGCTTCCTGCCTAAGCAGGGGGTTGGACTAGAAGTCCTCCAAGGTCTCTTTCAACTTGGTTGTTGTTATTATTTATTTATATTCGTATCCCAGCGGCTGATAAGGTCCCACAGAGTTGGCCTTCTCCGGGTCCCGTTGACCAAACAATGTCGTTTGGCGGGCCCCAGGGGAAGAGCCTTCTTTGTGGCGGCTCTGGCCCTCTGGAATCAACTCCCCCCCGGAGATTAGAACGGCCCCCACCCTCCTTGTCTTTCGCAAGTTACTCAAGACCCACCTATATCACCAGGCATGGGGGAATTAAGACATCTCCCCCAGGCTTTTATATTTTATGATTGGTATGTATGTGTTGTATGGTTTATAAATTGTTGGGTTTTTTAAAATATAATTTCATTATTAGATTTGTTCCATTGTTATACTGTTTTTATTATTGTTGTGAGCCGCCCTGAGTCTTCAGAGAGGGGCGGCATACAAATCAAATAAATTGAATTGAATTGAATAGTCAGTTAGTTGAGAAGAATGGCATAGAAGTCAAACAAACAAATAAATGAAGTGTAATAAAAAAATAAATCTAATAAATGAATAAATAAAATATTGAACGTTGTTTACAATTGTAAGTATACTACTACAGTTAATATAAGCTGATATAATTACAACTATTGTTATCATTACTATATGTATTATTATTATTATTAGTAGTAGTAGTAGTAGTAGTACAGTAGTAGTAGTAGTAGTACAGTAGTAGTAGTAGTAGTACAGTAGTAGTAGTAGTAGTAGTACAGTAGTAGTACAGTAGTAGTAGTAGTAGTAGTACAGTAGTAGTAGTAGTAGTAGTAGTAGTACAGTAGTAGTAGTAGTAGTAGTAGTAGTAGTAGTAGTAGTAGTATATCTGTTATTTTCTTCTTTTGTAAAATTAAATGCCTGGAGAATACCGTCTTCAAAATATTTATACTGTATATAAATAAATAAATACTGTAACTTGATTTTTTTTTAAAGAAATAAAGGGGATTTGGAAGCCTTGGGGGGATCTGTTCTTCCTCCCATCGTATATTATTTCCTTTTTCCCCACCTGATATTTTTCTTCCTTCTCTCACAGGCCTCTGTTGAAAACCGAGCACCCAACCTGCGAAGAGCACGAAGAGGAACGCATCAACATTTACTGTGTGACGTGCGCTGTTCCCACGTGCTCCCTGTGCAAGGTTTTCGGGGAGCACAAGGAGTGCGAAGTGGCTCCACTTCCGGACATCTGTGCCAAGCAGAAGGTGTGTTCCAACCCACAGAGGATAAGATAAGATCAGTGGTAGGATTCAACTTTTTTTTTAAGCTACGTGTTGATAATTCGAGCTCTTGATGTAAAAGTTAAAAAGAAACTGTTTTTAAAACTTTCTTAACAGCACACCCACAAAATAGAGATTACCTGTTCTGCCGGCGTGTCCCAACCGCCTGTAATTATAGGGTAATTAGTCCAGAAAGACACACACCACACAGTAGAAGGAAAACTAAAAGTCTTTATCAACAGAAAAGCAGAAAAAACTCCCTTTTTAAATTTCAAAGGGATTTTCTGGAACACACAAGGCACAGGTTAAATGCAATCCAATTTCTCACCCAGTAACTGGGAAATTGAGTCCAAATTCCAAAGTCCAGAAAGTCCACACACAGTCTTGAACAGGAAAACAGCAAAACCACGATCTTGATGAACTATGAATCACATAAAATTCCACAAGGCTAAACCAGAACGCTGCTCTTTTTATCTGTAGCACTAATTACAGCAGTCCCAGCCAACCACAGGTGGCCTCACTTATGTCCTGTAATAATCCTTCAGTTGTTCTCTCCTATGCATCATTCTACGCATGCGTGGGTCTGTCATATATTCTTGTTCAGAATCCAGGGTTAATAAATCAAACCTTGTGTGAGAGCACTGGAGTGGAATGTGATTTATTTCTCAGATGCTATTTGGTTTGCTGAAAATAAGGATATTCTGAATAAACATTTTGACCTCAAGGCCATCTGCTTCGGATCTCTCCCATCTAGGTGGAATTGACCGATGGAATCGGGGCCCTCGTGGCAGCCAATGACAGGATCCAAACCTACGTGGCTGAACTCCAAGGCATGTGCAGGAATATTGAGGTGGGGCCTGAATTATTCGTCTTCCCGTTTTTTGTTTTCAGGTTTTTTTCCCCTCTGAAAATCGGGAATGTCTCCCAGCATTCTTCACATGGCCCAATATTTTCACCGGCTCCATTCACACAAGAGGATCAAGTGGAACAGAGAGATGCAATTAGTCCTGGAGTTATGACTGCAATGCTGCCTTGCCCAATGCAATGACAATTTTTGCAGTGGTCATTAAGGGGATGCTGCGGTCATAAATGTGAATCCATTGGTGAAGGTTTGCTGAAAACTGGAAAAGCTGAGATTTTCAGCAGAAAAACATTGCAAAATTGGTTATGTGACCCTTGACCGCTGCAAATGAGCCACTTTGATTTAGTGGTTAAGGCGCCAAACTAGAAAGCAGGTGCCTGTGAGTTCTAGGCCCACCTTAATTTGGACACAGACTCACTGCTTACAGTCACTCATGCCCTCATCACCTCGAGGTTCGATTACTGCAACGCTCTCTACATGGGGCTACCTTTGAAAAGTGTTTGGAAACTTCAGATCGTGCAGAACGCAGCCGCGAGAGCCATTGTGGGGCTTCCCAGATTCGCCCACATGTCTACAACACTCCGTGGCTTGCATTGGCTGCCGATCAATTTCCGGTCACAATTCAAAGTGTTGGTTATGACCTTTAAACCCCTACATGGCAATGGACCATGGCAATGGAACCGCCTTCTACCGCACGAATCCCAGCGACCGATAAGGTCCCACAGAGTTGGCCTTCTCCGGGTCCCGTCGACTAAACAATGTCGTCTGGCGGGCCCCAGGGGAAGAGCCTTCTATGTGGCGGCCCCGGCCCTCTGGAATCAACTCCCCCCGGAGATTAGAACTGTCCCCACCCTCCTTGTCTTTCATAAACTATTCAAGACCCACCTTTACCGCCAGGCATGGGAGATTTGAGACATCTTTTCCCCAGACTCTTTATAATTTATGTTTGGTATGTATGTGTTGTCTGGTTTTAATATGATAGGGCTTTAGTTAGTTCTTTTTATATTAGATTTGTGCCACTATAATATTGTTTTTATCATTGTTGTGAGCCGCCCCGAGTCTTCGGAGAGGGGCGGCATACAAATCTAATAAATTATTATTATTAATTATTATTATTACGCATGAAACCCAGATGGAATTCACCAAAAGGCAGTGAATTCTAGTCCCACCTTAGTCCCATAGTAACTTTGCATCAATCACCAAAAGACGGTGAGTTCAAGTCCCACCTTAGGCATAAAAACCAATTGGGTGACTTTGCACCAATAACCAAAAGATGCTTTTCAAATGTGGTGATACTAATGGCATATATATAGAAGTTATCTGTGCCGACGGATTAATAAAGTAGATTCAGAGATTGCAAGAAACCCCACATTAAAAAAAACAAAATGTGTGTAGTGGGAACCTTCACAAAATGGCTGCCAGCATTACCCTTGTCTAGTTTAATTAAAAGAAGGAATGGGGTGCCATGATAGCAGTCTTCCCATATCTGAGGGGCTACCCACACAAAGAAGAATAGATTAGATTAGATGTATTGAATTTATATGCCGTCCCTCTCCGCAGACTCAGGGCGGCTCACAACAATGGCGAAGAACAATACATAGCAACAAATCTAATATTTAAAAATCTAGGTTACAGTTTTAGATTAAAAGTCCAAAAAAGAAACCCCAATATATAAAAAAACAACACACAATCGAATCATACACAAAAACTACATGGGGAAGGGGGAGATGTTTCAATTCCCCCATGCCTGACGGCAGAGGTGGGTTTTTAGAAGTTTACGAAAGGCAAGGAGGGTGGGGGCAATCCTGATCTCTGGGGGGAGCTGGTTCCAGAGGGTCGGAGCCACCCCAGAGAAGGCTCTTCCCCTGGGTCCCGCCAGGTGACATTGTTTAGTCGACAGGACCCGGAGAAGGCCAACTCTGTGGAACCTAACCGGTTGCTGGGATTTGTGCGGCAGAAGGCGGTCTCGATGCCATGAAGGGCTTTATAGGTCATAACCAACACTTTGAATTGTGACCGGAAACTGATTGGCAGCCAATGCAGACTGCGGAGTGTTGGTGTAACATGGGCATATTTAGGGAAGCCCATGACTGCTCTCGCAGCTGTATTTTGCACGATCTGAAGTTTCCGAACACTCTTCAAAGGTAGCCCCATGTAGAGAGCATTACAGTAGTCGAGCCTCGAGGTGATGAGGGCAGGAGTGACTGTGAGCAGTGACTCCCGATCCAAATAGGGCCGCAACTGGTTCACCCGGTGAACCTGGGCAAAAGCCCCCCTCGCCACAGCTGAGAGATGGTTTTCTAATGTTAGCTGTGGATTGAGGAGGACGCCCAAGTTGCGGACCCTCTCTGAGGGGGTCAGTACTTCCCCCCCTGGGTGATGGACGGACAGATGGAATTGTCCTTGGGAGGCAAAACCCACAGCCACTCCGTCTTATCAGGGTTGAATTTGAGTCTGTTGACACCCATCCAGACCCCAACAGCCTCCAGGCACCAGCACATCACTTCCACTGCTTCATTGACTGGACATGGAGGGGGTCAACTTAGTCTCCAAAGCACGAGAAGGCAGGACGAGAAGCAATGGGTAGAAAGTAATCAAGGTTAGAAGTAACCTAGAACTAAGGAGGAATTTCCTGACAGGGAGAACACTCTGCTGTTTTCTGCCCCTGGAGGCTTCAGGAAAGGCTCTGGAGGTCAAAATGGCCTTCCGTAAGGCTGAAAATCAGCTGGCCAGAACAAGGTTTGACATCACTGATTTAGGATTTCCTGCTTGAGCAGGG